>NC_133324.1:426457013-426757013 GCF_042186555.1 Aquarana catesbeiana | reverse complement strand
ATTACATGTATCGTATTTATTATATTTTTGCATGTGTGTATATTTTATGTGCTTGTCCCTTTTCTATTTATGTAAACATATTAAAATAAATTGTCCTTTTTAGTACTCCTTGTTGCTTTCCTTCTATTGGCACCGCAATAGTCCCTCTCTACCTCTATATACCATTTTTTTACCATTTGGGATGAGGTGCCGCATCTGTTGAGGATTTACCAGCCACACCCCCATTTTTCCCCTTTGTTTATATATTAATGTTCACGGCTGATATCACAGTTGATTAAGTGGCTGCTTGTTTGTACAATATTTTTTGACCTAGCGCAGATTTTTTTTTTTTTTTTTTGAGATTTATAATTCTCTGTATATGTTCTTATTTTGTATTGATGGACAAATGACAGTACCACTATGTATGGACACTGCACACCTCTGGGTCTCTGTTCTTACTCTGTATGTTTGGACGTGGCACAGTAACAAGTCTCTTGTTCTGTATGCTGGGTGTAATTCTCAGGATCTGTTCCTATTCTTTATGAAATGGTGCTGCACAGTAGCACTTCTCTTGTTCTATATGCTGGAAGTAATTCACTTTATCTTTATCTCTTTATCATTTATTTTGTATGAACACTGCACTGTAACACATCTCTTGTCCCATATACTGGGTGCAGTTTTCAATATGCGTTCTTATTTTACCATGTATGGACACCACCAAACCACTTCTCTTGGTCTGTGTGCTGAATGTAGTTCTCAGTATTTGTTGTTATTGTGTATACTATATGTATGAACACTGAAAAGTATTACAAATCACCAAAGTGATTCTTTGTTCTTACTTCGCTTTCTGCTTTGTATAAAATACCATGTCTACTTAACATCTCCTCTTTGACTGTGTGGATTGTGTGTCCCTAAGGAATGTGTGTTTTACTATGTATGTTTCAAACCACACACCTTAAAGCGGTTGTATACCCGCACAGAATTTTTGAATTTAAAAAAAAAAACGAAAAAACCTGTAAGGCAAAGGCATAATGAGCTAATATGCAGCAGGGAGCTGACATTTTGCCCTCTGCGTTACTTACGGGTTCTCGGCTCTGGCGCTGTGAGTGGCCAGAGCCGCGATTACGTCACTCCCACGCATGCGCAGGGAGTCTTCTTCCTGGCAAGGTCCAGCAGCGTCTTCCGGACCTTCAGCGCATGCGCCGCTGACGTCAGCGGCTGCATGCAAAGTGAGGATCTTCTAAACTGTACAGGTTATTATAGGCTTACCTGTAGGTAAAAATAAAAAAAAGAGTATACAGCCGCTTTAAACAATGTAACCTCATCCAGTTTGTGCTACAGTGCACACTACTTCCCTATCACCCTCTAAAATCTTCTACTAAGTTGACATTTCACCGGGGATAATATTTCAGACGTCATGCTATATCCCTGTGGAGGTTTAACAGAGGGTATTACAGTATATTTTACACTGCTATTTTTCGGGACAAATTTCAACAGTTAAAGCAGTATCTTTTTATTTTTAAAGCAAAATACAATTTTCCCTGTAGTTCTTTTTTTACTTAAATATAGCTTGAGGGATGGCTCCAAAAATGATATGTCTACTTCTACTGGGTACAAACAATTCTATATGTGTGTATCAATCGAATGCATTTTTTATGCCTTAAAGTAGCCTTGTACTATACTATTTTGGCATACTGGGCAAAAAACAAGTTCACTATGCAACAGCTACTTTAAAGTACAATATATACTAAACCCTAGCAATAAACATTTCTTATTTGATCCTTTTTGGTCTGTCAAATATACAATTGATAGTGGCTTTTCTATCAATATGTAAAAAAAAATACCTGTTAAGTCCCAGGGGTGTGGCTTTTTTTTGCCTTCTGACCAACAGTGTTGGTGGTGGTATTATCTGACAACCTGCACTTCCCTGCACCCTGTATACTAAGCGTTCTCTGACTGAATGAGGTGGAGAGGTGAGGGTGGCAATGTCATGTTCTCCACCTCATCCATTCAGAGAGCGCTTTACATTCATTTAGAAAATGAAAGCTTTCTCTGAATGGCACCTGTGTCAAGCAGCTGACCTCCTCTGTTCAATATGCAGTAGGCCAGGCACTAAGCACAGGAATGGAAGCAAGTGGAGATCATTGGAGTAGTAGTATCTAATTTGGTGACTTGTAGCTTCCAAAGATATCAGAAATGCATGGTACATAATTAGTCTTTTAAGCCCAAATGCAGTCAAACTTGCTTTTTTTTAAGGTTTGTGTGGAAAAGTCTTTGTCCAGGGGCGTATCATAAAATCAGTGGACTCATGCGCAATATCAAAAGTGGGTTCTAGGCATTGAGAAAAAAAAGCGCCACACCGAAAAAGTGGGCATGAGTTAAATTGCACTAAACATTGGGTGTGGTTGAAAGGGATGTGGTTAAATAGAGTCGGAGATGGCATACATACGGAATGTGGTAATCAGTACAGAGTGTAGTATGTGCAGGAGAGGGGTGCTGTGTGTATGGCAGTGGGTAGTATTCATTTATATGTTTGTGTATACATGTATTTATGTTGACTTTTTCTTATTAGGTATGAGTGTTTACATTGGTGTTTGTATTTATGTATGTATAATTTACAGTGCATTGCAAAACTATTCACCCCCTTGGCATTTTTTCATGTTTTGTTGCCTCACAACCTGGAATTAACATGGATTGTTTGAGAATTTGCATCATTTAATTTACAGAACATGCCCACAACTTTGAAGATGTTTTTTTTTTATTGTGAAGCAAACAACAAATAGGACAAAATAACAGAAAAAGTCAATGTGCATAACTTTTCACCCCCCTAAAGGCGATACTTTGTAGAGCCACCTTTTGCGGCTATCACAGCTTCAAGTCACTTTGGATAAGTCTCTATGAGCTTGCCACATCTTACCACTGGGATTTTTGCCCATTCCTCCTTGCAAAACTGCTCCAGCTCCTGGAAGTTGGATGGTTTTGCGTTTGTGAACAGCAATCTTTAAGTCTGACCACAGATTTTCTGTTGGATTGAGGACTGGGCTTTGACTAGGCCATTCCAACACATTTAAATGTTTCCCCTTAAACCACTCAAGTCTTGCTTTAGCAGTGTGTTTGGGGTCATTATCCTGCTGCAGGGTGAACCTCCGTCCTAGACTCAAATCACACACAGAGTGGTACAGGTTTTGCTCAAGAATATCCCTGTATTTAGCACCATCCAACTTTCCCTCAACTCTGACCAGTTTCCCAGTCCCAACTGCTGAAAAACATCCCCACAGCATGATGCTGCCACCACCATGTTTCACTGTGGGGATGGTGTTCTTTGGGTGATGTGATGTGTTGGGTTTACGCCAGACATAGCATTTTTTTGATGGCCAAAAAGTTCAATTTCAATCTCTTCAGACCAGAGCACCTTCCTCCATACATTTTGGGAATCTCCCACATGCCTTTTCGCAAACTCAAAACATGCCATTTTGTTTTTTACTGAAAGTAATGGCTTTCTTCTGGCCACTCTGCCATAAAGCCCAAGTCTATAGAGCATACGGCTTATTGCCGTCCTATGTACAGATACTCCAGTCTCTGCTGTGGAGCTCTGCAGCTCCTCCAGGGTTACCTTAGGTCTCTGTGCTGCCTCTCTGATTAATGCCCTCCTTGCCCAGCCTGTGAGTTTTGGTGTGCGGCCGTCTCTTGGCACGTTTGCTGATAGATTTGATGGCGCTCCTAGAGATCATGAAAGATTTGGATATTATTTTTATAACCTAACCCTGACTTGTACTTCTCAACAACATTGTCCCTTACACAGTTGCTATTTTGGAGGATAAAAGTGGTTCTTTAACATACGTATTTATCAATTATGTTGTGCAGTAGTTCCTTATTTTGACTGCCCAATGAGCACCTGTTGATGTCAGGGCGGTCCTATATAAGGTTCAACATTCAGTATAGTCTTTGTAATGATTAAGCACAGGTCAGATGTGTGAAACGCATCTATGTGACTAATACCTGGTGTCCTTGGTGTATCCTGATCATTTACAATAAAAGGCATTTTGTTTTGAAACCTTTGGATGTGCAGAAATTTCTTCTTTTTCTCAAGTTTCCACAGAGGCGGGTTGGGCTAGCACTCCTACTTGGTTCTAATAGAGGTATTGCACACACCTGAAGCAGCAGATCCCTTTTCTCTTGATTCAGCTTTTCGCAGCATCACTAGCTCTGTATCATCTGCATACTTCTACATTTGCATCAAAAGGAGCACTTTTGCCGCCTCCTATACTCACCATTATGGACAATGTTACATCACAGGACACCAGCCTCACCTTCCACTTATTGGGAGACAACCTACTGAGAACCAACGCTTGTGAGACATTTAACAATAAAACTGACAATGAAGCAGGATCAGTGTGGTTATGCTTCAGGAAATTGGAAAAGAGCATGGTAAAGGAGATTCAAGCATTTTGGGAATCGTGCTCTCTCTCCGAGTATTTATTGACTGAACAAATACCACGGGGATTGAGGGTTAAGAAGTTCCCCACATTTTACCTTTTTGAAGAGTCTCTAAAAACGCAATGGACAGAGGCTCTGTCCACATGCTCAAAAGCTCTTATAGACATTATTGTTAGTTCAAAGAAGAAAGAAATGGAGGTCCTGCAGCATGAAATTTCAGAGCTCCAATCGGCCCTTAAACCATTGCAAGGTGTGAGTGAATTCACACACTTAGATCAACGTTTAAATGACAAATTAAACCACTTAGAAAAAGAAATAATTGAAAACAAAAAATAAAAAATGGCACTTGACAAAATTGATTATGACACTAACAATGTCCATATATGGAAACAAAAGCAACTTTAGAGTGGTATCCCCCAATCTAGTGCTGGAACTGGGAAGCATGTCAGTTTTTCCTGACAGAAATGGAATACTGGGATGATACTCTGGCCACTTCCGATTCAGAGCCCTCACCTGATTGTCCCTCAGCTAGCGGCCACCAAGACAGATCCACCCCCATTCCATCAAAAAACGGGGGTCGCAGACACCGGCAACGCAGGAAGGGTCCGAACAACAACCAAAACACAGGAGGATATGGGGGACCCATGGAACACAGGAGATATACATCCCGCCATCAGGCACGCAAACGTGGATTGACTATTCAAATGTCTTGAATTTCATTGATAGGACACTGACGGGTGGTGAGTTATCTTTATTGTCCAAAGGACTAAACTTTTGCCCCCAGCGACATTTCAGTTTGTTTGATACTGACATTCTGACTGACACAGCAAACTTTGAATGGAGATACCGCCTGGAGTGATAATCTCACTAGTGAAGAACGTTTGGCTTTGGGTGATTTAATCAGAGATGATACTAATATTGTACGTAATTCAGATAAGGGGGGTCTTGTTGTGGTATTAAATAAAGAACAAAACAGACAGGAGGCAGTTTGAAAGTTGTCTGACTGCTTCACTTATAGAAAATTAGGTGCGGACACAACAAAAAAGCACAGAATCATCATCTCTGAATTGGTTCAAAAGGATGTCAGAATGGGCATCTTTAGTCAAAAAGAAGCTATATCCCTTATATCAGATTGTCCTATGCTTCCTACCTTTTATCATCTGCCCAAAACACATAAGGGGTTAGATCCCCTGCTGGGCAGGCTGATTATCATGGGTATTAATTCTTTAAAGAAATGATTAGGGCAGTGGTTGGATAATCAACTCCAGCCTTTGGTAGAACAGCTTCCGGGTTTCCGCAGGACACAAATAATCTTCTGTGCATTATGAAGGATTTCATATGGGAGGAGCATTTTTCATGGGTTACATTAGACGTGAACAGCCTCTATTCCTTTATAACCCATAATCATGCAGTCACATCAGTCCTTTTTTATCTAGAGGCATTGACTGATTTCCCATTAGAACACAGAATTTATATTGCAGGCATACTGGAATACCTCTTATCACACAATTATTTTGTGTTTGATGGTGTTTTCTACCTCCAGAGGTGTGGGGCCATGATGGGGGCAAAATTGTCACCCTCTCTCGCCAACCTATACATGGGTTGGTAGGAGCGGTCCCACATCTTTGAAGATAGTAACCCATACAGGTTGTCTATTTCACTGTACCTTAGGTTCATTGATGACCTCTTGCTGGTTGTGCAGAAAGGTACCGAGCTCATGCCTTGTCTTTTGAGAAACAATAACAACAAAAACCTCACTTTTACTGGTAATGCTGATGATAGGCCTGTATGCTACTTGGATTTCACTCTGACAGGGAAAAATGGTCGGGTGGAGACCACTTTGTATAGGAAACCCCTGTCTAGCAATTCGCTCCTACTTGCATAATCGGGACATCCTAAGCACACGAGTAATATGGACAATTTCTGCTAGTGAGATGCATTTGCCATGACGATCAACAATTCGAACAGGAGGAAAAGTCTCTGTATGATAGATTTTTACAACGTGGGTATCCAAGATGGATGCGCGACAGGGCTTTAGCCATAGCTAGACAAAAATGTAGGACTGAGCTACTGCAGAGATTTAATCACAGGAAGAATGATAAAGCCAATCGTTTAACCCTATCCACCCCATTCATTAGTGAGTTTAGTCAGATAAAAGGCATTTTCAATAGACATTACATTAAACTCTTTAGACTCTGATGAGGTTTGCGCCAATATTCTAACGGAGGGCGTCAATGCAGTCTCCCGGAGGGCTTCTACTCTGGGTTGTTCCGTGTCTCCCAGTTTCTTCCAAAATAAACTTCCCCAATCAGTCACTTGGCTTTTTTGTGAAGGAAACTACAGGTGTGGCTCTAATGGATGCTCTTGTTGTAGGCATGTTCACAGTGGTGATACGTTTTGTTCTTCCGTGAGTCAGAAGGTTTTTGATATTCATTCTTTCTTTAATTGCAATACCATTTTTTTCGTATAGTTAATTACATGTGCTATTTGCAAAGCACAATATGTTGGAAGAACAATAAGATGCCTTCGTGACCGCTTTCAGGAACACATCCACAGTGTGGAGAAAAATCTGTCCAGCAACGTGGCTAGGCATTTCAATGCCTACCACAATGGGGATACAACAGCAATGAAAGTTCAGGTGATAGATAGGGTCAGGGCCCCCAAAAGAGGGGGTGATGTTTTTTGGACTTTATGCTGGATGGAAGTATTCTGGATCTTCCATTACAGACTCTGATACCCTGAGGTTTAAATTTTGAATGGGATGTTGTTCATTTTTATGAACAGATCTGGTAATGCTTCCCCATCATGGCCCCCTCCTTTACTTCCTTCTTTCCCAGTTTCTAAAATACATGCACTATACATGCACATGCATTTTATTATTATTATTTTTTTTTCTCTTATTACCTTTATGGATGTAGCACTCTATGGTGGGGTCCTTGTGGGGTATACATGTGTTTGGGCATGTTCCCCATAGAATTGCTGCCTCTAAGCGTTGGTGTCCCTGGTGTTTTCTTTTCAGAAATTTGCAAATTGATTATGGCTATATCTTTTCCTGCCTTTATTTGGATGTTACATTAGGTTTATGCTGACTCCTGTAACTTTCCCACACATGGGATATCCCTAGTAAAGGGGGGAGTCCACAGAAGTCTCAGTCCTCTTTAACGTGTAGAAATCACAGAGCCCTGTGTCCTGTAGAATGTTCTCATATCCCCTCCTTCCCCCCATGCTCCAAACTCACTACTTAAAGAGTATGCTGCCTTGTTGTAGCATCTTTGCCATCTGGACCGGCTTCAGCTAGACAGTGTGTACCCCAGGCCAGGCCCCCACCATGACTGAGGACAGGTGGGGGGCAATAACAGAAGAGGGAGGTGAGGAGAGACCAGCACAGACTGACTTGGAGGTACAGGTGAGTGGAGGAAACAAGGGAGGAGGGGAGCAGGATTAGCTCGTAGAGGGGCATGGACAGAAAGACACGGAATTAAGAGGCAGCAGAGATAAGCTGGGTCTACGCACCAGAAAAGGGGAACGTTTCCTGATCACCACAGTGCTTCCAATCATTCCCCTTAGCACCTGGCCTGCTTCCTACACTTAGCGACCCATCACACCTGGCAGCTGTGTGACGGGGAGTGGGGTGGTCTGCCCGTCACATACTGGCCTCTCAGGTGACTCTGCCGCCCACACAGGCACAGTGACATAAAAAGTAAAGTGAGAGGAAGGCTACACGGGCCCCCCCTGGAGCAGGGGTGGGGGTAGCAATTGCCACCTCTGATGCTATGCCAATGACAAGTGCAGCTGTAGCAGCTAACGCATATCATCCATGGGTGCAGTGTCTGTCGGAGCACAGTGGGCCCCCCTCTCAGCACTGCCTCTGTCGCCTGAACTGCCAATGTCCCTTTTAAGGGAGATTTCTCCTCACCTATTGTCTATTTGATGTGTATTAGAACAGGAAGTAAAGGGGCACTCACAAAAACATTTTTTTTTAACAGAATGGGGAATGTTTCTGTAAATTTTCTGTGTTTGTATACATTGGGAGGATTTGTTCTCATTTCCTGTTCAAGTGATAGGTGTCTAACAATTGAGGGGTTGAGCCGAACAGAACTACATGAACTCACTCAGGAGAGGTTCTAGCCTTTTTTTCAGTCTTTCTAGAGCAGTAAAATAGCTTGTTTAAAGCTGGACTTCAAAAGCCTATTATGTATTTACACACAAACCTTTTTTCTTTTAATAATTGTCAATTACAACAAGTATTTCTATGGTATAAGAATGTGATGCCTCCCTACATGCTCTTTTTAGTCATGCTTTTTATGTCAATAACCTAATTGTGTACGCAGGAAAACATTTCCCCCATTACAGGACATAATAAAACTCTTCAAAGAATCTTAAAAGTAAACAGTAGAAGGCCAGCTGCTTTGGAGATTTGAGAATTGTGAACATAAAAGAGAAAAAAAAGAATTGATGTAATGGTTCTATCAAATTCCAACCACTTCTGTTTAGAGATGACAAACCAATTAGCTCAGCAGTCGCTTGTTTTCAAATCAGTCAGCTGCTATGCTGTTGCACCTGCAACTCAGATTTTCTCTTATTCGTGGCTAGCACAATGCTGACATTGCACAAGAACAAGTAAAATCAACCTACATACCTCTAAATATATATGTCTGAAAAGGGCATTGAAATGCTGAGTTGTATTTTCTTATTTTGATAGCACATGCACTGCCAGTACCTGAAAGGAATGGCCTGATCACTGCATTTCATGATTAGTCATACCCCGGTGATGTAACATAAAAGCCTGACCGTTGCTTTTATTTATGTGTTTTATTTATATATTCATATCTGTTCACAAGCTCCTCATATTTTTTCAAATGCTCCAACTACTTTTAATCCATTTGATCCAACTATATTTAGCAGATGAGATTCAATAAAGATAGTAGGGTTCAATTACTTAGGGAAAAAATGGCTGTTCATTCTGCAAGGGGTTTGCGATTAACAAAAGAAACTCACATAGCAAAAGATACCCAGCCATGTGTAAGGAAATGTAAAAAAAAAAAAAAATACAATTTTCCCTCTACATGATTGGATGATGGAATTCTGCAGAGCCTCACCTCATGCTTTAAAGGAGAAGTATGGGAATGCAAAAAATAGATAGTACATGCTACCATCATACCTGCATTGCATTTCTTTCCCCAGTCCTTTAGTTTTTGCAGAATAGTCTTTTGAAGATCCCAGAATTAGCCTCTCTCTCAACGGTTCTCTCTCAGTTCAAAAGTTTCCAGGGGGTGGAAAGAGCTCCACAATCCAGCCACTTCTTCACTCCCTCCCTCTGGAGAACATGTGGGTGTGCTTGGTGAAGAGGTGCACACACAGGCTCCTATCTAGAATGAGCACGTTCTTCACATGCCTCTATTTCCATGGCAGCATGTCCCCAGCTAAAACCCGGAAGCAGAGACAGTGTGATACAAGTGAAGTCCTCACCTTTCCCTGGCTGTTATCTGCAAGCTCTCCTCTGAGAGACTCCAACACCTCTCCCCTGGGCTTTGATGTTCCCATGTCCTCCGAATTCCCTCCCCCCTCACCTAACTCATTCAAACTCTGTATCCGCATCTCCTTCAGCCGATGCGGGGATGGGGGGAGGCACTTCTCATGTCCAGAAATGAACACTGGTAATCTCTCTACAGATAGCACTGTGTTATATCAGAAGAGGTGACATGGTAAGGAGCATAGTAACCTGTGCCCTGTGTCTGTTCTCTGAAATGTACACAGTGCTCTGTGTAGAGGGCATACCTGTGTACAGTACATAGGAGGAGAGACTGACAGCTCCCCCACAACTAAAGTGGCCCCCGATATGTCCCCAGAGTCTCCTTTATTGTACATACAAATCATCCCTCTGTCACTGTACTATACAACATGTGATGGCAGTGTACGGCATGTGATGTCTCTGTACGGTATGTGATGTCTCTGTACGGCATGTGGTAACTCTGTATGGAATGTGATGGCACTGTACAACATGTGGTGACACTGTATGGCATGTGATGGCACTGTACAACATGTAATAGCACTGTACGGCATGTGATGGCACTGTACAACATGTAATGACACTGTACAGCATGTGATGGCACTGTACGGCATGTGATCCTGTAATACTCTATTTACAATGAAGGAAACATTATTGCTATAGGGGTACTAGATAATACACCAATTGTGGGTGCACAAAGCTCTGTCCATGTCTGAGGAGCTCTGGGCTTCTGTATGAAAATACAAGTAGATGTGAATGGAAGGTTTCATTGTCTCATATAAAAATCCAGATAGTCAATAAAAGGATTCATTCACAATGTTAGCTCTGATTTTATTTCATTTTACTATACCAGTAATGTATGGAATGCCTGTGTGCTGTCACATCCATATGTGTATTCTGCTTTACAAATATATTGTTGTCACTCCTCACTCATGTGATGACTCTGTACGGCATGTGATGACTCTGTACGGCATGTGATGGCACTGTACGGCATGTGATGGCACTGTATGGCATGTAATGACACTGTACGGCATGTGATGACTTTACATGGCATGTGATGGCTCTGTACGGCATGTGATGGCTCTGTACAACATGTAATGACTCTGTACGGCATGTGATGTCTCTGTACAACATGTTATAACACTGTACAGCATGTGATGGCACTGTACGGTATGTGATGGCACTGTATGGAATGTGATGGCTCTGTATGGCATGTGATATGCACTGTACGACATGTGATGGAACTGTACGGCATGTGATGGCACTGTACAACATGTAATGGCACTGTGTGGTATGTGTTGGCACTGTACGGCATTTGATCCTGTAATACTCTGTTTACAATGAAGGAAACATTATTGCTATGGGGTACTAGGTAATACACCAATTATAGGGGAGCAAAGCTCTGTCCATGTCTGAGGAGCTCTGGGCTTCAGTATGAAAATACAAGTAGATGTGAATGGAAGATTTAATTGTCTCATATAAAAATCCAGATAGTCAATAAAAGGATTCATTCACAATGTTAGCTCTGATTTTCTTTCATTTTACTATACCAGTAATACATGGAATGCCTGTGTGCTGTCACATCCATATGTGTATTCTGCTTTACAAATATATTGTTTTCACTCTGGTAGATAATATTGTAGAGGACATTTACATACACAGACCTATCAGTGACTTCTCCTACCTTAGTCACTGACTGAAGTGCTCTTATCTCTGCCAACTCTTCTGATCATTGAAACATGCTGTGGGGGAGAAGGGAGGGGGAGCAGCTACGTTTTGTGAAGTCTCGCCAATGAGCAGAGAGCTGACATCAATCAAGCAAGATGATGGAAAAGTGGGTGGATCCAGACTCCAGAGCCAGACCATTTTCGGTATTACACTGTATGAAAGTCTGTAGCCCCTCCCACAGGTATTTATCTTGATTTTAACAGACCTCCTAGGCAATCTGAGCATAAGTTCTCCTCTCCCCCTCACTCCTTGCAATCTTCTGGGACACGTCACAGGTCCCAGAAGATTGCCAGACCATTCCGGAGGGGCAGCGTGACTCTCGCATGCACAGTGCGCACCCGGCTGTGAACTCACAAGCTGTCATAGCCAGGTGGCCACATTAACTCCTCCCCCTACTCTCTCAATCCCAAATATACCCAAATACCTCTGATCAGTTGATGAACTTCTTCACTGGCCGCAGCTGATGCTGTCACCATCTTTCTCTTTACGCCACAATGAAGTATGGGGGGTGTGGGGGTTAGGGACCCCAACTTACATAAAAGTTTGGTTATCATTTACATCCACTGTATTAAGGTAGGGCAGAACATCCCTTCAGGCTGTTTATGGAAACAAATTTAATGACACACAAGGCTTTACTATCAATGGGCTGTACTTGTCGGTGTTGCAGTGCAAAGGATTTCAGTAGGGTCCTATTGAGATGTTTTGCACTGTGATCAGGAAAATGGCCACATTCACACATTATGGCCACAGCTAGTGTATACACAAGAGGTTGGAGGACATTCTGATTAAAATGCAGGAAGCCTAAATCAAACTGAATTCAGATAGCGTTTCAAATAGCCACATGTGTCTCTTCTATAATAGCTGTATTAGACATATTGCATGAAACTGGCAAAAGCTTTGGGCTCACCAGCTAACACTTGTTGACAACCCTGGATTGAGTCTTAGCTACATTTTAAAATATTACAGTTGCGCTGTGAGCTTTTAGTATGATATGGCAACAACAAGTTCTGATGACATGTAATCTGTTTAGGATTTAGGAATATTTTTATTCTATACTAGTCATTTATTTTTAAATCGTGTAAGTAATATCTTGTATAAAATGATGATTGCTAATTTAATTAGCCATGGCTCTTAAGCAAATTGTTCATGCCAACTTCTGCCACAGCACTTCTACTTTATCACCTTGTTAACACTGTGCCTGAGTAGACTAGACATCAGTGGTCATCTGGTTTTAACAAAGGCCCATAATAATCCAATCTCAATCCAACAAATGCCCTTCCCACATTTTTATTCAATATCATCTGCAAGTCTTTGCACAGCTATCTATTTTATGAATGTTACTAATACAACATTAACAATAATGGTTAACAGGTTAAACAGAAATTGACCTTTGAAGGTATATTGTTCAACTAAAACTACTTTATAAAGGATACAAATTTGTGATCAGAAAGCAAATTATATATATATCTATATAGATCTATATATAGATCTATATAGATATATATAGATATATATATCTATATAGATATATATATATATCTATATAGATCTATATATATATAGATCTATATAGATATATAGATATAGATATATAGATATAGATATATATAGATATCTATATATATATCTATATCTATATATATATATAGCAGTCTCTATATGGCAAAAACAAATAAATCAGCATATGCATGGCGAGGAAGAACCTTTTATGTCAACAGACAAGAATGCATACAAAAGCTTATCTCATATTCCTTTTTAAGCCCTGTCACCCAACACAATACACCTTCTTTTATTTTAAATCTCTAATAAGATTTTCATCCCTTCAACTGCACGTTTTCAATTTATTCTTAAACTTGACATTTTAGTTGGTAGATATAAAAGCTCTTACAAGTGGTGTAACCTAGACCTAATAATACCTGAAATAAAATGGATTATTGGTTTAAGTCCAAGGCAGAATATATCACTACATTCTGTCTATAGAACATTTTAATATAGTAATTTACATAAGCAATCCACTAAGTGTCTTAGTAATACATACAATCTTGTATTTTCTCCATTACTAGCTCAGTTAATCTGTGTAGAATATATAATAGTTAACAATAATTATTTCACAAAATGGTGATACAGCAAAGCTGATTTATGAAGGTCAAATTTATGCCATTGGCGTAAAGAACGGGTGAAGATCATTGTTCATTGTCAGTGAATGGCTATGTACATGAGCATATTCAAATACACAAATGCATTCCTAGCATGAAAAAGCATGTGATGAAGACTGTGGTTAGCTTTGTACAAACACCCAGTCCTTTTACAGGGAAATGCCTAACTGACCTTTGCATTGATATATATGCAATTAACTATACACAGAACCAAAAGTTATGGATGAATGGTGCAGTAATCAGTGTAATGTTTTTAACTTTTAACTCTTGTACTTTTCTTGAAGTAATCAATTGTTATCTGTTCTGTGAGGGTTGCTCAAAAAGTTTCCGCACTTCTATATTTTTGTTGGAAACGGTGAGGGCAGGAGGAGTAGTAATTGGTCATGATTGAGAGTGGCATGTGAGTAGTCTGTCTGGCAGTTTAGTGTAAAGCCTGGTACACACGATCAGATTGTTGGCCAACAAAGTGTCAGACTTTTGTCCGAAGGACGTGTACCAGGAACTTGTCTTGCATACAAATGGTAAACAATTGTCGGCCAACAAACACAAACGTAGTGACGTACTACAAGGAGTTTCAGCTCTTGAGCTCCACCCTTTGAGCACCTTCTGCGAATGTCATGTTTTGTGAGCATTTATTCTGAGCATGCGTGTTTGTACTTTCAACTTTTGCGTGACAGACTTGTATACAGACGATAGGAAAATCTGACAACAGACCGCTGTCTGCCTAAAATTTACTAGCCTGCCATCCAACATTTGTTGGCGGAAAGTTGGACAACAATTGTCTGGAGTGTACTAATGGTCAAATTTTAGGCCAACAGTCTGTCATCACACAATTCCCTGACGAAAATCCATGTGTACGAGGCTTTAGAGTTGTCACACTTTGGTGAAGATGGCCGCAAAACTTACAGTATAAAAAAAAGGTGTGGAAACATTTTGAAGAACCCTCGTATATTTATGGTATGAAAGTGCAGTTAATACTCAATGCTATTATTTGATGTGGCATGCTGCAAAACATTTGAACTGTGTATAGATATATATATATATATATATATATATATATATATATATATATATATATATATATATATTTATTATATATATATGTATATAGTATATATATATTTGTAATATACACTATATTACCAAAAGTATTGGGACGCTTGCCTTTACATGCACATGAACTTTAACGTGAATGTAAACCCACCACTCATGATTCTAAACTTTTGCCATCATACCAAAGTATATATGTATACATGCCTTCTATATGTATCCCTACCTGTTGAAATTCACTCCCTTGGCAACCATGGATAAACTGGACTAGCTCCCCAGGAATTGTCAAGGCTCTTGGCTCCTAACTTCACTAGCTAGGAATTCTATTGTTCTTCCTTAATGGTTTAACCACTTTAATACAGGGCACTTATACACCTTCCTGCCCAGATCAATTTTCAGCTTTCAGCGCTGTCGCACTTTGAATGACAATTGCGCGGTCATGCTACTTTGCCGACGTCATATTGCTATATTGTGGGTGGCAAGTGGTTAAAGTTTACTATTTGAGATTTTTTGGAAATATAGACTTACACAATTAAGGTATACATTATAAGAGGGATGAAGTTGTCTCCAACCCGGGCATAGTATTGCACCCACAGGGGTGTCCGGGATGGTAGTCAACTCTCCTACTTCCATCCTATCCCAAAAAATAGAATAAATCGTATAACAATAGTACTATCCATATTGATATTGTTTTATTACCTCATATATAGGAAAATATAGATGGTTAATGAACCAATTTAACATTATCCGACAGATACTGTTGTTTGTATGTCTGTATGTTTACTTGTCTACCTCTGTTACATATGAAAAATATTAATAAAAATCTATTGAACGAAAAAAAAAAAATATCACTCCCTTCTTTACCCAGAGCCCCGCAAATCTCCAGATTCGATGGGTGGGTCTATGCTCCGGCACTTGGTGGGTGGAGTCATGACGTCACTGGACTCCCCGCCCACCTCTATACTGCCAACGTCGCAAGGACAAACCTTGTGCTTGTTGTGATGAGAAGTGTGCACACAGAGGACACAGAGTGCATTCTGGGCAGAAGTAGAGTGTGCTCACTGCCCCCTGTGACTCCTGTGCATGTAGAAGGACTTCCCTTACCCGTGCAAATGGCTTTTATTTATATCAAAGGCAAAAAACCCTTTTATTTATATCACAGGCAAAAAACCCCTAAATCAGTGAAAAATAATTAAATGATTAATTAAACTGCGCTCTCTAGTGCCTTGTAACAAGCAGCTCCTGCTCATGTGCCACACTCAGAACACAGGCTGTGTGAGGGGGATATGAAGCTGGGTCTGCTCGTGCATGAGAAAATGAGCTGTCACTCACAGCACGGGGAAGGAATGGATGCCTATTTCTCTGTGTATTCTTTTTTTTCTAACTGAAAAAAGATAAGAGGATTGCTCAGAGCTGGATTAACTCTTCATGGCAGAGTAAGCACAGATGACATGACATTCTGTACTCTACAAGGTACAAGTCTTCATTAAAAAAATACAATTTCGGGTTTACATCTACTTTAATGTCATCACAGTCTTATGCCCCGTACACACGGTCGGATTTTCCGATGGACATTGTCCGATCGGAGCGTGTTGTCGGAAATTCCGACCGTGTGTGGGCTCCATCGGACATTTTCCATCGGATTTTCCGACACACAAAGTTGGAGAGCAGGAGATAAAATTTTCTGATAACAAAATCCGATTGCGTCAATTCTGACCGTGTGTGGCCTGTTCCGACGCACAAAGTACCACGCATGCTCAGAAGAAATTCCGACACGGGACAGCTCGTTCTGGTAAACTTAGCGTTCGCAATGGATACAGCATTTTCGGCACGCTGCAATGTTAAAAATGGTTTAATACAGCGCACTCTCTTATTCTTTATAATGTGACAAGAATTAAGTCGTTTTGCTGCTCATATTCACACACACTTCTCACAAAGTTTGATTTGTGTTTTTTTAGTGGGATTCCCTGAATATATTGTTATTAGTTGTCACATCTGACAGTTTTAAATTTTTTATTTTTTTTTTTATTTAGGATTTTAAGCCTTTTTTTTTCTTTAATGTTTGGATTTTTCAAAGGCTGATCTTTGTTCGATGTTATTTTTATTTTTACTCCAGAATATTTTTGTGTGTGTTTTGTGTGTCAAGTTACCCCAACACCATTGATATCTTTTATTATTTCATCTCCAGGAGATTGTTTGGTGTTGGTGTCCCTTGTTCATTTCACATTGTATATTTGAAATGTACCTGAATCCTCACAAACCAACTGTCCTTTTTGAAGTAAAACACATAGGAGAGTATAATTCAAAACAAAAATCCTTTATTAAGGAATCAGAACCAAACAAAGAGGAAGGCAACACTGGATCAACAGGAGAAATTAGCGAAGCCTGGGACCCCCACGGCAGATATCAATTCTTCAACATCAAAATTGGTGGCCTGAGGAGTCCATATGTAAGGGAGTGCAGTCTGGTCCGGGATTCACAGAGACTCGGATAGCAGCAGATGACATCTGTGTCCCCAGGCTGTGGTACCACAAGAGGCTGCATTTTTTGGCCGACCAGACTGGATCCAGGGTCCTCACTTTCTGGTCTTCCTTTCACGCTTCCTTCCCGGCTGTGGCTGTGCAGTTGGAGATGTGGCAGGAGGAGGAGTAGGACCTGGAGGAGGACGACCTGCAGGAGGAGGAGGACTGGGTGGACCTGGAGGAGAAGGAGGAGGAGGAGGAGGACCTGCAGGAGGAGGAGGAGGACCATCCCAAAGATGTGTGTGAGGTGTAATTTGGCCCCTCATACCTTTCTCCAGAGCCTCCGATATGAGGGCCTCACACAAGACTTTTTGGCCCTCCTCCATCCTCTGCATTTTATATGCTATGAAGGCAGCAATGTTCTCCTGCCTGGTGTGGGGTGCTCCCAGGACCTCTGTAGCCCTCCATAAGAATGCTATAGCAGCCTCCTCTAGGGTACTCCTCCTACTGCCACTTTCTGTTTTCAGGGGGGGTGGAGGGACCTTGATATCAGCCAGCCGGTTCGGCCCGGCCACCTCCTGGCTGAGACTTCCCTGTGTATGAAAAAGGGACATGGTTTTAGTTTTTGCTTCATCAATCACAATCCTAAATTAGTACTCCCAACTAACATCTAGTTAACATCATTGATTGTACAAGCAGAAATATTTAGAGGAATGCTATACCTGGCTCAATCTGGGCTCCTCCACATGTGGCCTGGAAGGCCCAGGTTGGGCGTCAGAAGCCTCAGCCGGGGGGGAAGGAAGCGTGGAAGGAAGACTGGAGAGGGATGACCTGGGTTCAGTCTGGCCTGCCAAAAAGTGCAGCCTGTCGTAGTACAACATCCTGGGGACATAGATGTCATCTGCTGCTCTGGATCTCTGTGAATCCAGGACTTTCTTGCGCTCCCTCAGATATGTGCTCCTCAGGCCACCAATGAAAATCTTTAAATAGGTGATGTCTGCCGTGGGGATCACCTGCTTCACAATTTCACACAATTGCTCCAGTGCTGCCTTCCTCTTTGCTTGGTTCTTGTAATGGGGGTGGGTAATCTCCCACAGACAGGGCAGCTCACTTAGCATATCTATGAATACTGACATGAAGTCATTGTCTTTCATTAAGATATCCATGTTCACTGCAAGACACAACACAAGACAAAGCCTAATGTCACACAAAACTCTCCTAATCTTGTTACAATATAGGCCTCAATCTAGAAGCAGTATAGGCACAAGTTTGTCTCTTACCTTCGTTCTTACGATCGGCGCGTCCAATGCTCCTTCCTCCGCTCACAGATCGTACGTAATACGCACGCGTGTTACGCTTTATACACACTGCGCATGCGTGTAACTCCGCCCGCCCCTGACGTTCTTTCTAGTGTATTCCCCGCCCCTTTTCGTTCGGCGCAGTGGGGGAAGAGCATGATGGCGGAGTTACAACAGGTGCGTGATAATAATAATTCTAACGAGGAGGAGGAGGAGGAGGAAAGCCCGGATCCAGGCAGAAGGAGACGTTTTAAGGCCACAAATATGTCGTTTGGGGAGATGTTGGAGATGGTCGACATCATGAAGAAGTCCGACTATGACGGAAAATATGGGCCTTACCCCAACCCGAACATCCGAAAGGCCAGTATCATGGCGAAAGTGGTCAGGAGTCTTGAGAGGAATTTCGGGGTACGAAGATCTAAAGATCAGCTCAGGAAGCGGTGGTCGGACCTGAAGTTGAGAGAGCCAGAGCAGTACCGAAAGATCCGGAGAGTGCTGCAAAAAAGTAAGTAGTTGTGCTGTGTTCCTATTCTTTCTGTCTTTATTCCGTTCGTTCTGCTCCATGTGCTTTTATTATTGTAACGTTTAAAAAGGTCAACTTTAATGTTCATGGGCCCATTATTCGTTCGTATCAAACATTTTTCTTTCGGCCTCTAGAACACCATTGTTTATGCCATATGCATTTTCACAAATTTTTTTGGGCCTACTTGGATGCCAAATATTTGTTTGTGTAGATGGATTTGTTACTAGAATGAAATGCCAACTAGATTGTGTGTAAGGAGAGGACACTGAGCAGCTGTTTTCACATCTGGACACTGGAGCACTAGTGCGGGACCCCAGAACACCCTTTTTATTAGGGGGGGCACACAGGTGCTCCAGTGTATACTATAGGGGGGGCTACATCTGTGAAGCTTGTACCAAACAGGTAAAGTATTGCAGCTTGACAAAGGACACTAAAAAAGATACATCTTGGAACTCGGCTAAAATAGACAATTGTACCCCACTTCCAAGCAATGTTTCCTATTTCTAGTTCCGCCATCAAATATCTGTGTGCTAAGTATACCATTTTTGTTTTACATAGGGGAGAAAAGACTCGGAGGACACCCCTCATCCGAGGAGACCAGAGCCCCCCCCCCTCTGGAAGAAGGGGAAATACCAACCCAAGAAGCTGAGCAGGAGGAAGAAGAAGATGTGGTGGAGATTGGCACCACAACAGGTGAGTGTCTGCGACCACAGGCTCAGGTAAAAGAGATGGATGGTGGCAGATTTTTGAGACCTTTTTTTGTTCTTTATCTCTTTTTAGGTGATCGTGATCCAGAACGCTTTACATCTGAAAGTGCCCAGATACTCATCGGGGAGATTATGGGGTGTAATCTCCAATTGCAAAACATCCAGCAACAAATCACTGATGTTATTAAAAAAAATAATAACGGAGGCGTGGCTTGCGCGCAACTGTAATGGCCGCTTAAGCCGTTAGCTCTGTCTGAGACCAGGGAACGATCGACACAACCGGAGGGATACAGAACCACCGGAGCCCATACGGTGCTCCTACCACAAGTCGGAACCTGTCCTCATGCTGTCCCGCAAATGAAAAGACACAAGACAGCCTAGAAAACTCACAGACTTCTTCACAATGCCGGCCTCAGAAGGGGAGACGTGGCAAGATGGCGGCGGCGGCAAAACTGCACAGGCCTCATCGTCATACACTGACCTGCCTGACGAATCTAATGGAGACTGGGATGACGGAGTGAGACAGCTATCATCCAGGAACCCTCCATCACACAGCCCGCTCTCCAACAGCCCTGCCAAAGCTCGGATGAGGCTGGATCCGATCGCACAGGCTCCAGGCGCAGTGAGTAACTTTCCCCACACAGACGCTGCAGGCCTCACTACACAGTCATCCATTGCAAGCTTTCCAACCTCCGGCCAGCCGGTACTAGACACAGTAATGAAAGATATGCTACTTTCTCTCCAATCATCCCTGATGGTCAATTTCTCCACACTGATACATCAATTTACAACTGAGATGCAAGGCATGGGGGAGAGGGTTCAGCATATCGAACACAAGATGGATGAATGCTCTCTGACAGTGAATGACCTCATAGACGCATACAATGACCAAGCGGACGACAACGATCGAATAAAAGCGAAACTCGCGGATCTGGAAGACCGCTCGTGAAGAAACAATATTAAAATTAGAGGGGTTCCTGAAACGGTGCTTCCTGCTGATCTACCCAAATATGCAGCAGACATGTTTGACAAATTGATCCCTGAAGTATCGCAGATAGAACGCATTGTGGATCGCATCCATCGCATACCGAAACCCAAACACCTTGAGGCATCCGTACCTAGGGACATTCTGATGAAGATTCACTTTTTCCCTACTAAAGAAAAGCTTCTAGCAAAAGCCAGATCTGCACCTGATCTCCCAGCACCGTATCAAGGCATTCACCTGTATGCCGATCTCTCCCAGTACACCCTTACCATGAGAAGACAAATGAAAACCGTCACTAAAGCGCTCAACAATCATAAGATCCCTTACAAATGGCGCCATCCGGCCACTGTGGTGATTACCAAAAATGGTACAACGCACAATGTGTTCAATCTCAAGGAAGGCCTCCGACTACTACACACATGGGGCATTATCCCAGACCTTCCAAGCAAGGAGCCACCACTCACTCCTAACCCATACAACTCAGGCCCACCGCCACTAGGCCGCCAAAAGCGAGAATTCCGAAAACATAATGAAAAATGATGTATCCCCTGGCAACCACTACCAGAACACCTTACATCCCTGGTCTGACTTCATGCTAAGTCATTCTTGATTTGATAACCAGTTTGAACACTGCCTCCACTCCTGGTCAGTTAAATATTTAACACACTGACCTTTCTCTTATTTTACCACCAATTGGTAAAATCTTTTTACCATTTCCTTTTACTTTAAAAAATTTTTTTTTCTTTTTCCTTCTTGGTTGAGTAGCGGCTGCTTCACAATAGCTGCCTGTTCCACGCTGCTGCTTACAAGTCTCTCAGGCGGCCCATAACTCTTGTTTACTGTTCTTTTTTTTTTTTTTTTTTTTTTTTTTCCTTTTATCTGCTTGATCTCTTAAGCAATAATTGTTTTATATACTTTGTTGACCACAGACTATACTCTTAAGGGGCGCAGGCTCATCCATTGATACCAGGTCTCCCAAGGAACTGCCATCGGTCATCCACTCCGGAACCATCAACAGCGGACATCTTCCTACTTAGAGATAAGTAAGCCTACATTATTGCACACTACTCCTACACTACCACTAATATGGATATCAACATATTATCCATAAACGCGAAAGGTCTGAACCATCCTGCAAAGCGAGCATCGCTATGGAAGACAGCATTAACCCACAATAGTGATATCATATGCGTGCAAGAAACGCACTTTGCCCAAGACAAGATCCCCAACTGTCAACATAAAAGGTTTCCTCACATCTACCAAGCATGCTACTCCAAGAAGCAAAGGGGAGTTCTAATTGCTATTAGGGACACTGTCAGCTTTCAGCTACAGAACAGCATTCTGGACCCAGAGGGAAGATTCGTCATCCTAATATGCACTATAGAAAACACAGTGCACACTATTGCATCTATTTATGCCCCTAACCAGAGACAAATGTCATTCCTCAAAACCACATTGAAAAAAATCCACAGTGTACAGCAAGGTCACTTACTGATCTGTGGAGACTTCAACTTAGTACCGGATAATGACATGGACTCCTCTTCGGGTCCCAAAAGATTTGCATCCCCTTTAAATTCTTTTATGACGAATAATGAATTGTATGATGTTTGGAGGTGCTGTCATGCGGCTGAGAGGGATTATACATTCCTTTCCCCGCGTCACAACACTTACTCCCGTATAGACCTGTTTCTTGCAGATAAGTGGCTTCTACAAAATATCCATAATTCCTGCATCCATACCATCACCTGGTCAGACCACGCTCCTATCAGCATCCAAATTACTAACAAAAACTCCAAACCACAATCCTACTTATGGAGAGTGAACAATTATCTACTACAGAATCAATCCAATGCTACTTTTCTATCCCAAAAACTAGAAGAGTTCTTCACCACTAATGTGGGATCTGTGGCTGACCCGGCGATCTTGTGGAATGCTCATAAGTCCTTTATCAGAGGCTTTTTCATACAGCTGGGGTCCAACCTCAAAAAACAAAGAATGCAGAAAATACAGGAATTAACTACATCTCTTGCAAATACAGACAAACAAAACAAATCACATCCATCACCAGCAATGCAAACCCAGATCTTTAAACTAAGACACGAACTTAGAACATTACTACTTGATAGCTTTGAAAAAACACAACGTAAACTTAAAGCTAGATCCTATGTTACCAATAATAAAGCGGGGAAGGCTATGGCAAACAAAATCAAAGGTCACCGCATAAAATCCAGAATAACACATCTTTTCCATCCAAAATCCCATGACAAACTTCTAAATCCTCAAGAGATAGCAGACGCCTTCAGCACCTATTACGGAGAACTTTACAACCTCCAAACAGATTGCAACACTCCCCAACCTGACCAAATAGAGATTAAGGCATTCCTAGACCATATTAAACTTCCAACGTTAACGTCTGACCACCTCGCCACACTAAACCTACCTTTTTCAGTAGAAGAAATCCAAAAAACTATACAACAACTCCCACACTCCAAATCCCCAGGCCCAGACGGCTTCACTGGAGAATATTTTAAGTCCTTCCATTCACTCTTGGCCCCTCATCTATGTGAACTTTACAATCACGCAACATTATCCTCACACTTTCCAGCAGAAATGTTATCAGCCTTAGTTATTACCTTACCAAAGCCGGGGAAAGAACCCACCTCTCCCCAAAACTTTCGACCCATATCCTTATTGAATCTTGACCTTAAAATATATGCCAAAATGATAGCCAACAGACTCATGGACATTATGCCATCACTAATACACAACGATCAAACAGGTTTCACTAAGGGTAGGCAAACTTCGGACGCAACTAGAAGACTGATCAATATTATCCACCACACAAACTCATCCGGAACGCCTTCTCTGCTCCTGTCTTTGGATGCAGAGAAGGCGTTCGATAGAGTCAATTGGAGTTATCTATCCCTTACACTACAGAAATTTGGTTTTCAGGGCCGAATCCTACAGGCCATACTTGCCCTATACACTAACCCAACAGCACGAGTATACACATCCAACCTCTTATCTACCCCATTCAATATTACAAATGGAACAAGACAGGGTTGCCCGCTTTCTCCACTAATCTTCAATCTAATAATGGAACCTTTAGCTGAACATATAAGATCTAATCCCAAAATAACAGGCGTCAAAATAGGATCTATAACGTACAAAATTAGCCTATTTGCGGACGATGTGATTTTGATCCTAACACATCCTACATCATCCCTCCCAGCAGTCCAACAAACCCTAAACTGGTTTAGCAACGTCTCCTACTATAAGGTAAACACAACTAAATCTCAAATACTAGATCTTGGAGTTGATGCTGTGAATAAAATCCTCCTACAAAATCAATTTCCCTATATATGGGCAGACTCCAGTATTACCTACTTGGGCATCCAGCTCACAAAATCCACTAACCTCCTTTTTCAACATAACTACATTCCCCTAAGGTCCAAAATCCAAACCGACCTTCAAAAAACAGCCAAATTTGAACTTTCTTGGTGGGGAAGACTTGCAGCCTTCAAAATGATACAACTTCCACAAATTCTGTATCTCTTCAGATCTCTCCCCATACCAATCCCAAACAGCTACTGTAGATCCCTACAATCCTTACTTTCAAAATTTGTTTGAAATGGGAAGAGATCCAGGTGCTCTCATGCCAAACTCATCAAACATAGAATGTCCGGGGGGGTAGGTTATATAGATTTTCAGGACTACTACTCTGCTTCTATACTGACACAACTTAAAGAATGGTTCTTGACACCTCCAACCACACTATGGGGATCCATTGAGAGAGAATACAGTCCTCATCACCCCTTAAACATATGGCTTTACAGCACTCACCTGGGAGCAAAAATACCATCCCACTTCTCCCCTACAATGATTGCCTCAATCAAAACCTGGCTGAAACTAATACGGAGTACTCAACAACATGAGCACAATACACCTCTGAAAATTCCTTTACTAACTCTCCACCACCTCATAGCCCAGCTCTCCATCGCAACCTGGACTAGAAAAGGTATCACACACCTACACAACTTATATGAATCAAATGCACTTAAATCATTCCAAGACATTCAAAAAGAATATCACATACCTCAACAAGACCTGTACAAATATATGCAAATTAAGCACTGCCTTAGGAATCTAACAAACATCCATCACACTATACCGACTCTAGCATGGAATTTTTTAACGTCAAGTACGCCAATGAAAAAAAGGTATCACCCTTTTTTACAATTTGTTCCAACAGAAAACCTCATTCTCCAAATCTATCTCCCACCTGCAGTGGGAAATTGATTTACAACAAGACTTCTCCCTTCTACAGTGGCAGAGGGCGTGTAAGATAACTCAGAGAGCCACTAGATGTTCCACACTGTGGGAACTCACTGTTAAGATAACATTGCGATGGTACATCACTCCTGCTAAATTCTCCAAATTCTATCCGACTCATAGCGATAGGTGTTGGAGACACTGCGGACTACCTGGTAATCTTCTTCACGTTCTGTGGCAATGCCCTAACATTCTTCAATATTGGTTGGAGATTTTCAATATCATATCTGACATTGCCAAAACAAAAATTTCACCTAACCCAGCACTCGCTCTACTTTCCATTGGCATTGAGGCCTACCCTCCTAAACTTCACAACACCATTATAAACATACTTCTAGCGGCAAGATTAACACTAACCAGACACTGGAAAAACCACATATCCCCAAAAGTCTCTGAGGTAATAGATCTCATTAATTTACACTGCTCACACGAACAGATCATGATGACCAGCTCTGGACACGTCCAATCCTACACCACTCAATGGTCTCCTTGGTCCTCCTGGTATCTCAACACTGGTTTACTCCCTCTCCAATGATAACTCCTACTGATACTCCTGGTAACAATGTATACGCTGAGTTCTCTTCCAATAAACTGGATCCCAATGGGGATCTAGGGAGAGAAGACCCAGCCCACAGCATGGATTCCCTGATTACTGTTGGTAAACCTTGAATTTGCTTAACATTGTAAGCTCTTTCCTGCACCACCACTGGTATTGGGACCTGAATACTGGTCTCATAGTTATCTTTATGCTTGTACTCTAATCCTTTATGTAACTGTTTAAACGACTTATTGCTACTGTATGTTACTGCCTTTCAATGAAAATAAATAAAAATTATTAAAAAAAAAAAAAAAATAATAACATCATTGATGTTTTGGGGCGAATTTAAACCCCACAAAATCACCGGTTTTATCTTACGAAAATTTTTACAATGTTTAGAAAAGCCAAATTTGGAGGATGCACACAGTGTGCCAACATGTGCTATCTGTCATCACGGGAGATCAATGGACGCGTTTTGGGGGTGCAACCCCTTCCTCAATTATAAAGTCGCATTGAGGAAGGGCTTGCTCCCCCAAAACACGTCCCTTGATCCCCCCTGATGGCAGATAGCACATGTTGACATTCGTAAATTGGTGTGCATCTTCCAAATTTGGCTTTTCCAGGGGTGATTTCCCCCCATCTGAACGCTATATCAAACACAGTTCCTAAATACTCATGTCTGATATAGCCTTCAGGTTTTACCATATGTGAACTTTGTAAGTTCAAGTTTTTTGGCTTTCTTGTTGGTTTTACACAGGCCTGTTTTATCTGAAATAGATATTTCGATTTTGGAGAATGCTACTGCAAACATTGTTATACAACAAACATGTTGGTTTGTTTTAAAAACCTTTGGTAAATGCACATGTGATTGTGCAGGTATTAAAAAGTGCCTTACTCAAGAATGTGTGGATTATTGTCTCAACACTACAACACTTTTGGGGTGATGTAATTGCTGTTTTATGCAAAAATGGGGGTTATTTCCTAAGGGCAAATACACTTTGCACTACAAGTGCAGGTTCAGTGCAGTTGCAAGTGCACTTGTAGTGAAATGTGTTTTTGCATTTAGGAAGTACCAACCAACACTGTTTTTTATAAGATTACCCAATCACGACATTTTCTGCACTCAACACATTTCTGTCACGGTCAGCTAAAACAAACACAAGCAGTAAATGTCCACAAAGAATTTCTTTTGGTTGTTTTTTATTTGAAAAAGGTGTCACAGATTGTCTGGCATATTGATAGCCCCCCTACCCACAAAGAACTCCAGGTAGCGTAACCGGACATCACAGGCATTCAGGGAGGGCAAGCCAGGACGGCCACTTTCAAGCTCCGTCAGTGTTGATGGATTAGGAATTCCGGCCTCAGGCCCAACTGAGCCAGCATAGTTGGCTGAATGTTTTCTTAAAAAATTATGGAGAACACAGCAGGCAAGTATTATATGGTTCAGTTTATACTCCGCCATATGGATGGGTGTCAGAAATAATCAGAAACCGGCTGGCCAGGATTCCAAATGTGTTCTCCACCACTCTTCGGGCTCTGGACAGCCGGTGATTAAAAACCCTCTGTTCCGGGGTGAGGGTCCTCATCGGGAATGGCCGCATCAGGTGGTCCCCCAGCGCAAATGCTTCATCAGCAACGAACACAAATGGGAGACCTTCAACATTGTCCTCTGGAGGTGGCAAGTCCAAGCTGCCATTCTGGAGACGCCTGTAGAACTCCGTCTGGGCGATCACTCCACCATCGGACATCCGGCCATTCTTCCCCACGTCCACATACAAGAACTCGTAATTAGCCGACACCACCGCCAACATCACTATACTATTAAACCCTTTGTAATTATAATAGTACGACCCCGAGTTGGGTGGTGGGACGATGTGGACGTGTTTTCCATCAATTGCCCCTCCGCAGTTGGGAAAGTCCCACCGCTGGGCAAAGTGGGAGGCCACAGTCTGCCATTCCTGTGGCGTTGAAGGAAACTGTTGAGGAAAAAACAAGAAACATTACTATTTTTTCTAAGATACATGGCAAGCTGATTATAAACAAACATTATGGGGCAACCTCCAGATAGTATTTACTAAGGGGAATTTAACAAGGCCAAAGTATAAGGTACACCTATCATATTCCCCCTCCCCCCCTCTCATGGGCCATTTCTAACATTATAGGGGGGGGGGAAACTCTTGGACAGGTAACCCTCTTCACTTCATTGAGAGATGAATGCCTAAATACCGGGTATTACTTGTAACAGACCCTCCTTAGTTACACTATTGGCAGCCCACTGGACAGGTAAGAAGTGTCAGAATACAAAGATAGAAATACACACTGTACACATTTGAGCACATTTGGACATTCTGCTATTACCTATCAAGATAATAATAGAATAACAAAACTTTAAACAGTACCATTGGAAAGTATACAGGCAGGCCCTTGCACTACATGCTTTGTGGAATTCATCCATACATCTGACCAGTAAAGAGGTGAGTATAGTGTGTATGGGTTTGGTAAAGTCAGCAGATAGATGATTGAGGATAGAGAATTGGGATCAGCTGACTTAGCAGTTGGGGGAGGGAGGGTAAAAAAAAATTGGGGGACACCACAAAAAAAAGCCTCTGGCACTCTGCCTGAATTGAAATCAAAAATCACATTTCCAAACATTTTAGGGGGTGTTTGGGGTAAAGCACTACTATAGAGCTGATAAAATACATTGTTAAGTGACTACATGAGGTGAATATAGGGCAGGAGACACCATGCTGGGGAGGTTATTGAAGGGCAAATATGTATGAAGGACATAAAATAATAATTACATAAAAATCCAGCATGCATGAAAACAAAGGGGACATTCACAGCATATTACAATCATGGTAATTAGGGAATGAGGAAAGAAATACAATATATTATCAAACATTAAATACAATAAAATGTGAGATAAAAGGATAAAAATCTTACCTTCATATACTCCTTCTGCAGGACCTGTATGATGGCAGAACAGGTCTCTGGGATAATGATCCCCAGAGCCTGGAGGGAGATGCCTGTCGAGAACTTGAGGTCCTGCAGGCTTCTCCCTGTGGCCAAATACCGCAAGGTAGCGACCAACCTCTGCTCCGGAGTGATGGCTTGCCTCATGCAGGTATCCTGCCTGCTGATATAGGAGGTCAGCGAAGCCAACAAACGGTGAAACACGGGGTCCGTCATCCTGAGAAAGTTCCTGAAATCATCAGGATTATTCTCAGGGATCTCACGGAGCAAAGGCATATGAGAGAACTGGTCACGCTGAAGCAACCAATTCTTGGTCCATGAACTCCTCCCCACCCTATTCATGGACTGGACTTGTGTCAAGGTCAGGACCCCAACACCAAGCCCCCGCACAGCACAAACTCTACAAGGAGTACGCATACGAAACATGGCTAGAAAACGGTCGGCTGCTCAGAACGAAGTAACAGAACGCACTGAAGAACAGCAAGGCCTATGAAGAGCGACCTGAAAACCAGTAACGAACGAACAAGAATACAATGACTACTTAAAGTCACGCGGAACTTGCTTGCACGCACTGAAGAGCAGATACAAACCCACAAGCACAAACTGAACGGCAGAAAACGATCTGAAAGCCACGAGTCTGAAAAAGCGCGAATCGTCTCTCACCAAACTTTTACTAACACGAGATTAGCAAAAGGAGCCCAAAGGGTGCCGCGCTTGGTTCTGAACCGGCCTTTTCTAGTCTCGTCGTACGTGGTGTACGTCACCGCGTTGTTGGCGATCGGAAATTCCGACAACTTTGTGCGACCGTGTGTAGGCAAAACAAGTTTGAGCCAACATCCATCGGAAAAAATCCTAGGATTTTGTTGTCGGAATGTCTGAACAAAGTCCGACCGTGTGTACGGGGCATTAGTCTGTGGGTTCAATATTGAGTTGGCCCACCCTTTGCAGTGTCTATGGGAATGTTTGACCATTCTTCCAGAAGCGCATTTGTAAGGTCGGGCACTGGTGTTGGGAAGAAGGCATGGCTCGCAGTCTCTGCTCTAATTCATCCCAAAGATGTTTTATTGGGTTGAGGTCAGGACTCAGGGGTTGGGCTTGGCTCCTTAGCTCCAGTGAAGGGAACTCTTAAGGTGCCTGCATACCAAGACATTTTGGACAATTTTATGCTCCCAACTTTGCGAGAACAGTTTGGGGATGGCCCCTTCCTGTTCCAACATGACTGCGCACCAGTACACAAACAAGGTATATAAAGACATGGATGAGCGAGTTTGGGTGGAGAAACTTGACTGGCCTGCATAGAGTCCTGACCTCAACCCAATAGAACATCTTTGGGATGAATTAGAGCGGAGACTGCAATCCAGACCTTCTCGTCCACATCAGTACCTGACATCACAAATGCGCTTCTGGAAGAATGGTCAAACAATCCCATAGACACACTCTTAAACCTTGCGGACAGCCTTCCCAGAAGAGTTGAAGTTGTTATAGCTGCAAAGGGTGGGTCCACTCAATATTGAACCCTACGGACTAAGACGGGGAAGCCATTAAAGTTCATGTGCGTGTAAAGGCAGGCTTTCCAATGCTTTTGGTAATATAATGTATTTACTTTAGCAGTGGTGATGTCTTTTCAGCTTTGTTAGAAGAGCGGTAGCAAGCTTTTCTTGCATCTGTTACCTGATAGCTGTAAGCTTCAAGCCCAAGGTGTTGGAAGCTCATACGACTTTTGATATAATTTTGTTTTTTGACCACTTTGGGTGACCACAGAGAGGAAGCTGTTTGTTGCTATAGACACAGAATGACAGTTGTTCCAATAGCTGGGGCATAGTGAGACTAATGCCGTGTACACACGACCGGACTTTTCAGCATCAAAGGTCCGACGGTCTTTCCGACGGACTTTCGACTGAGTTTTACGACGGACTTTCGAACGACCGGACTTGGCCACACGCGAACGGACTACAGTCCGTTCGAAAGTCCGTTCTTTTGAACGTGATGATGTACGAAGGGACTAGAATAAGGAAGTTCATAGCCAGTAGCCAATAGCCGCCCTTGTGTCCTTTTTTGTCCGTTGGACTAGCATACAGATGAACGGATGAATTGATTGCTATAAACCCTGCATTAGAGAAAAAAACAGCACATTCAGGAAATAGGAAATCAGCATCATGCGATGCAATTTCCCACCTGGCAATATAATTCTAATACATTTGGGAGCATTTAAAGTGATAAAACAGGCTGGGATAACACAACATTTATATTTTGTGACCTTTCTACACTCTCAGTCCTAAATAATTTGAGCAATACATAGAAAATCATAAGTCTTTAAATTGTATTTCCACTTTTGCTTGAGAAAAAAAAACATTAACTGTTTGTTATATGTTCCCATTTGTGCAGCATACCTAAAAATAATTATTTTAAAAATATTTCTTAGTGTTGTAGGAATTTATTTGGAGTAGGCCTGAGACAGACCGCTTGTTATTATAAACAATTTATAATGAGAAGAAGCTTAATTTGTCCTCACTGAGAAAGTGGGGCACACTGGGTCTGTTCTCTACATGTAGCACTCTCTCAAGTCTTACACTGTTAACCACAAAATGTGCAAATCAGGAATTAGCCTCTTGCATTTTCTTTCTCTGTTTTTTTAAGACTACAGCCTGACAAGTGTATAATGCTCACTCACTTACATTTACATACATTTCCAACATGTCCTCATTACTGTATCATTTTTCATGGTTTTCTACAGATCTAGGCTTCAGAATCACAAAAATCTTGAAATAATATTTCTAAGAAGAACACAAGACAAAGCATCCTCAAAGACTAAATCAGAACCGCAGTAACACAATAAGACATATCATCAGAGATGCAATTAGCACCAAACTCACAAATGCAGAAATGTGTTTACAAAGGCACAATCAGCACTGTACTTATGTAACCAGTAACATGTTCGCAGGGACACAAACAATATTGTAGTGACTAATTTACAAATGTTTAGTCTACATCCAAAATATTATCTTTGCTAATTTTCCAGGGCTGCTAGCACCACCATCATTGTCAAGAGGTGAATCATGTGCAGAGTTACCACCACTGCAATCCTCAGAACTATTTCAATAATAAGAAACCGATCTAGAATATTACAGTTTCTGTTTACATTATATGAAAAAATAAATATTTGTAAAATGTAAAACTGTAACAAGATTTACAATTACTTCCAATGTATTTCATTTTTAAAATCTGCCCCCACATTAAGAAAATAAAAAAATGGGCATTCATAATTTTTTTGCATTGCAACCATGATTAGTGCATCACAGGTGCAATGTAAAAGCTCTGACGACTCTTTCCCTAGCTTCAGGTCTGTATGGAGGTGTGAACTAACCATTATAGGGCTAGAGTAATTACTAGACTACAAACAAAATGACTGCGCTTGTGCTCCACTGAGATGTATGAGTCGCGCTACCGCAGTGGAAGATGGGACTTGTAGGTTTTCATTCACAGATCCATGTGAATGGATCTGTGAATGGATGATGCAACTGTGCAAGTGGAGACACATACAACTGCACTGAATTCAAATGTAAAATTGATTAAGAAAGAAGAAGTGGGGGATTAAGGAAAATAACCCTGTGACTTGGGTAAATGATAAGGGGCAGCTTGAAGGTGGGGTGACTGGGGAATTAGTTTGTGTTTTCATACTACACCATAAACATGGATTTAACAGAAAGCATGGTTACAAAGGTGGACTTAGCCATTAAAATGAACTTGACAATATGTTTGATGAGCCATCATGGGACATAATTTAATGTTATCATTGTAAACATTTGGTCAGAGAAGTTTTTTTTTATCCACCTCACAACCAGAGGGTGGTGGAGTAGGAACATCTATGATATCAAACACATTACACTTTAGCTCCTTTTTTAGACATTGTAGGTTTTTGAACTGTTCTGGTATTCATACAAGGTTTATTTTCATTAACTTTGAACTAGATAATCACTAGATACTTCAATTGCCAAGACCTTTGTGAACATCCATTCCATTGTTTGGTTTTTCTGGGAGCTACCTCAAGGCCATTACTCTGGTAGCATTATAAGATTTCACATTAGACTAAATAAACAATAAAATATGTAAATAATTGTATTAAAAATTGATATACTTTAAAACTGAATTGCAATTGCTAATGAAGTTCATATACCGTAATACAGCCACTGCTTTAATATGTAGGGACCCTAACACTCAATTACAGAATTTCTTCTGTTATGAAACAATAAAACACATTAAGTTATTTCAGGTTATTTATTTAAAAGAATGTAGCATATTTTCTTGGTTATTTGTAATAGCTTCCTGATTTAAAGTTGTAATGCAGAAATAAATAGGACATAGGTCAGTATCTATAAAGTGCTTGTTACCTCAACATTTCATATTTCTGATATATATCTGTTGTACTTGTACTGCTATTAAAATGTCTCCTGTTCTCGTTGCATTGTTTCCTTTGTGTGAAATACCTGGTAATTCTGCCAGACCCCCTGCTTTCTAACCTAGACATGAGGGTACAACAATCCCAAGGGGTAAGTTTTCTGGCTGTGCAGGGACCACAGCATGCCTGTCCTCCAATGGACTCATCCCCCTGCACAGCCATTCATTGGTAGGATCAGTGTACTGCTGTTTCTTGCTGGCACACCCCTTGCAGTTTCTATTCCCACATCTTCAAGCTCCATAATAAACCAATGCCCCATAATAAACCAAAAACGGCCTACTCAGGCTTCAGATTTGCCTTTTTTGTCTCCCAAACGTGCTTTAAAAGCTTATCAAGTTTAAGTAACGGCTATTTGCCAGCTTCTAATTTAATTTCACAATGGCAGCCAATCGAAAGCCAACACAGGAGAGTATTCAGTAAATTTTGGAGCAGAACCTCTGATTAGAGAGCCAGCTACTGTAAAAATGGACACTGTTAGTGATAAGTGGCTTGTTGAAGAAATATCCAGGTAAAGGATTGGAAGGGCATTGGAAGATAGAAGTACCAAGGAAGAAGGGGAGGTATCAATAAATTTGTCACTACTTCAGTAATAGAAGAGGTTTCAAATCTGGGGTTCTAGTACAATGTTGGTCAATTGATGCAGGTGTACCTGTTGTTAGATAGTCATGTAGGCTTTCAAGAGTCCAAAACCTGCTTGCACACACAAGCATGTTGTTGAGATCGGTTCACTAGGCATTGCCTAAAGCAGGTGGTTCATAGATGGAATACTAGCAAGTGCAAAAACAGCTGCCTGTGATACCTTTTTTTATTTGCACTAACATATACATTTTCAGGACAGGATTTCGGGGTGTATCCCCTTCTTGGGGATACACCCCGAAAGAGGTTAGGCTAAATGAGGTTAGCAAAGAGGAGGTGCTGCTCATTTCCTGGTTTCCTTGACTGATGATAACTGTGGGGTATACATCTGTGGAATCCAATTAAGCAGGCTGGGTAGTGGATGTGGTTGAGCCCATTGTGAGGGGTGAAAGTTCACTAATGCGCATATAGACCCTGGAGGGTATAAACATCTGGTAAGCAGATACACTTACCCTAGCTATCCTGTGGGGAGCACCGGGTGTCTTCACAAATTGAGCATTGGATCAGCACATGTTTTGAGTTCACTTTACTTTATGTATGTGGAATTGGGACACTTGGACTATTAACATTTTTTCTTTTTTTTCTTTTTTTTTCAAGTTTTCATCTTTATTGCATTTATTGGATTTTTTTTTGCACCTTAATCATTAAGGGCATGATTTGACAACGCTACACGTTTTTGATTGTAACTGTCTTACAAGAGTTTATATCTAAGTTTGCATTTTGATTTTTAATAAATTTGTGCTTTAGCAGTTTTTCACTATGGAGATATCTTTCTTTTTTTCATGCCTCTTTGATTATGGTGTGAGATTCTGTCTGCTGGTATTGATGTGGAGTCGGGTGGCATTCCTGCTGATTTATCTTGCTAGTGGAGCCATTAGCCCTTAGAGGCGCAACATGCTTGTATGACCATTATAATCTCTGGTCATGCATACCTGGTAAGTGGCTTTCCTCTCAGTGGTGTGGAGAGCATGTCTTGTTTTTTTTTGCACCTTGTAACATTTAAGAAGAATATTTGCACTTCATGCATTGGACACTTTTTGAATATTTATTTGGACTCACGGTCACTTTTTATTTTAATTTGTTTATTTTATTTTATTTTTGTATGTATTTAATTTATGTCACTGTTTTTGTGATTAGCATGGTACAACACATATATAAATGATTTGCAGCATGCTTGTTCTGGGTGTGTCACTCAAAGGTATTAAAGCCAGACACAGCCAGGTAATTAACATGTGAAGAAGACCAGCAATGACAACTCCTATAGTTCTCTAGTGTACTCTAAGGCAGTCCATAGATTATGTGATCTTCTTTCCTGCAAACATGGGATGAGGCACAGCAAGCCATATAGCCGCTGGCAATAATTGCATGCTATAAATCAAACATGCTGGTTGTACCTAAGCCGATCGATGGATCAACTTGGGTACAATTATCATGCTTATAGATGGATCGAATCCCATCCGCTCCCTGCTGCTGTGTTTTATCTTAGGCGTTTTTGCTGTATGTACAGTCTTTGTTTTACTAATAAAAATAAAATATGCAGATGCACATTTCTTTCACAGATGACTACAGAAGTGATCTATTGCTGCAGGGAAAGGAGTAACAAAGCTAAAAAAAAACTCTGTCCTGGCTTCTGTACTCGGAGGAAGTGTCATCAGTTTCTTCTAAATATAAACACCATTGCAGAAGCATTATGTTCACAGCAGTGTGCTACAAGTGCTCCTATGGAGCAGTGTGCAGCATGATCAGAATCCCAGGAGCTGATTGCTTCATAACATTTGACAATAAAAAAAAAGCAATACAAATCTGCATTGCCACACTGTAAATACGTGAAGATATATTGAGATCTGCTTAAAGTCCTCCATTTGCAAATTAACTTCTCGACTGAACAAAACAGAAAAATAATTAATATTGGTGCACAGAGTATGGCTTTTCTCTGGAAATATGAAGACAGTTTTGTGAATTTTGTTGATCTTAGAAAATGTGCTTTTCCTATTGGTGCCAAAGATCATACACTTACTATATGCAGGACACCATCTTGGGGGGGAAGTGGAAATTAATGGCTGTATGGATGCAAAGAATGCTACCTTTCATCTATTTTTTATGATGCAAAGCAACCTGCAGTTATATGCAGCTGAGCATTAGATGCGGCACAGATGTGGAGCGTGTTTGAATTTTTCTGAATTTTCAGGGATTGGTAGAGTCATGTGGACCCCACAAACATTAAATGTTTTAATACGGGGTTTTGGCCTGACGAGGCATGTGAGCAGACTTGCTGCACGGAGCTCCCGCTGAGAATCCTGCCTAATATCCTTTCCTCACCACCGAAACCGCCCGTTTTTGCCCCAAAGAGCTACCCGGTACCTCCTGGAGACACCCGGTGCTAACAGGTGATCGATTGGTGCTGATGATGACCCGGGGGAACCGAATGGAGACCGAGGCCTGGGAGTCCCAAGCTGACCAAGATGGCGCCGGCTGGTCTCAGCCTCCTAAAGCACAGCGCGGCCTGGAAAAGAAATCCGAACAGGGGGGTAAGTCCAGCAAACTCCCTAAAGGCAAGGAACAACCCAGGGACATGCTTTATTATACTCAAAAGCTGGCCGGACATTCTAATTCCCCTCTGCCTGACTCCCCCCAGCCTAACAGGGAAGATACAAGCATGCTAGATGACACAGTGCCATTAGATCTGCAGCAGGATCTCATGTCTGATCCATCTGACTCCCCCTCAGAAGACAGTGTACAGCCTTCTTTGAGTGAAATCCTGCATGCTGTGCATAAATGCACTGCCTCAGTTGATGATTTGAAGGAGAAATTTGGGGGCCTGAAAGAAACAGTATCCCTTATGCGCCAAGATCTGCAAAAAATCAGGGAAAGAACCACAGCAGTGGAGGGCCGGGTAAGTGACGTGGAGGACCAGTTGCCCCCCCTTCACAGAGATGTCAGGATGGCCACACAAAACGCCTTTCAAGCCCTTAATAAAACTGACGAAATCGAGAACCGTCTGCGACGCAATAATGTGCGCATAGTGGGACTCCCTGAAAAAGTGGAAGGACGTGACCCCACTACTTTCATTGAGGAATGGCTGCAGGAAGTCTTTGGCAAAGAAGCTTTCTCTCCCATCTACACAGTGGAAAGGGCCCATAGAGTACCCCCACGCCCTCTTCCCCCTGGGAACCCCCCAAGATCAATGCTGGCCAGGCTCCTGAATTACAAGGACCGTGAGGTGATACTGAGACTGCCCAGGGAAAAAGGCAGCATTAAACACAATGGCACTAAAGTCTCCTTTTACCCGGATTTCTCCGCCGAGGTACAACGCAGGAGGTCAAAATTTATGGAAGTGAAAAAGAGGCTACAAAGGCTGCAGCTATCCTACGCAATGATGTTCCCGGCTAAGTTGAGAGTAATGGCAAACGGACAGAACCACTTTTTTGAAAATGCGCAAGATGCAACATCATGGTTAGACCAGAATGAGCAAGATATACGCCACCAGGGTCGTGAAGAAAGAGCCGGATAAACCAGAGAGGACAGAAGAAATGCGAGAGAAAGCAGGGCGTCCATTTTCCTGTTTATGTTTTTCAATCAGAAGAGGAACTTTACCAATTGCTTACGCAGCGAGTGACTTCCACTGGAAATATTGTTATATTTTTTTTCATCCAGTTATTTCCACTTGAAGCACAGACCCTCACAGGGGACGTCACCGTGCAGAACAAGTAGAAGATGCTTGAAGCCATGGGATACATGGCCAATGTTTCATTGCTCTGTTGGCATCCACAATCAGGACAGACCACGTAGCCCGCAGTTTCGGGACGGTTCTGGAGGTATGCGCCACAGCGTAGCGGGACCCAGGGCCCTCAACACAGTCTGTTCCTACTTTTGTTTTGTTTTTTTTCACTGTTTTGCCGCGCAGTTGCGCGAGAATATCCACCCTTCCAGAACACCTAGCTTCCATTGGGACAACCTTTTATTGAAAAAATGTTTTTTGATGCAACACATTCTAATGCTCATGGGTAACCATATAACCAGATCAGCTCTGACTTCCAGAAGAATCTCCTTTAAATGTATTTTTGAATATGTGCAATGGTATCCACGCCCATAGTATCATGGAATGTGCGCGGAGTGAATGACCCTTTAAAAAGGGTCATGATCTCCTCTGGTTTGCGCAAATTCCATCCGGCTATTATTGCCCTTCAGGAGACACATCTCCTGGGGGATAATGTGGGCTGCCTGCAGTATGCCTGGGTGGGCAAATCCTATCACTCCACTCACACCGCCTACTCTCGTGGGGTGAGTGTATTGATACACAAAGCTCTGGCATACCAGGAACTGGACTCGCTAGTGGATAGTGCTGGCAGATATGTTTTCATTTACTGTAAAGTGTATACCTTAACACTGATTATAGCCTTTATATATATCCCACCCCCGTTTTCACGGGAGGTACTACAGCTTTTGCTGATGTACCTGGCGGGCAAACCTGATGTCCCACTGTTAATCATGGGAGACCTTAACTGCTACCTTGACCCAAAATTGGATAGGCACCCCCCAGTCCATTCTCCTGGGGGTGGGAGGGGCACGGCACTCAGCCGCCTAGTTACGGAACTGGGCTGGACAGATTTTTGGCGCACTCGTAACCCTAATATAAAGCAGTTTTCATGCTTCTCCAAAACTCACGGATCCCTGTCCCGTATAGACCTTAGTATAGGCACTCCTAATTTGCTAGAATACATCTCTAAGATAGAATACTTCCCTCGGGGAGTATCTGACCATTCACCTGTGGCTGTATGGCTGAGTGCCCAACCTCATACCTCACTACCTAAGGCGCCATGGAAACTCAACGCCTTCTGGCTGAAACTATTTAACTCCCCAGAACGAATTTCTAATCAAATAGAATAATTTTTCAACTCCCATAAACACTTAACAGATACAATTCAAACCTGGGAAGCCTTTAAGGCATACCTCAGGGGAATATTTATTGCTGAAATAGCCATGGTCAAGAGAAATTCCTCGGCACTGCTGGAACAGGTTGGAGATCAGGTGCGCCAGTTGGAGCTTGCCTATGTTACTGACCCTACAGAGTCTGCGAGGGAGGCGTGGATTTCGGCCCAGGATTCACTGGACCGCTTGAGATCCTCCGCCGCAGAACGCAAAAGGTTCTTTAGCAAACAGGCATTTTATGAAGAAGGGGAAAAAACGGGACGCCTATTGGCAAAAATAGCCAGGTCCCAGCAGCTGTCTCCAGCGGTCGGGGCGATTCGCACGACCGGTGGAAAGGTAGTTAATGGCCTGGATCAGGTTCTATCAGAGCTAGCATCCTTCTACAAGGATCTTTATGGAGCGAGGGATGACTACACAGATGGTGAGCTAGAGGCATACCTTTCAGGAATTGATCTGCCCTCTCTATCTGAAGAGGCTAGGCAATCACTGGAAGCACCCCTGACGTTGGAAGAGCTACAACATGCGGCATGTTCCTTCCCTACGTGCAAGGCTCCTGGGGAGGACGGTATCCCCATGGAGGTTTTCACCCAATATGGTGAGTGGATAATGCCGCAGCTACTAGAAGTGTTTAATGATTCGCTTAAAAAAGGCAGCTTGCCGACCTCCATGACTAGAGCCAATATAATTTTATTGTTGAAACCTGGTAAGGATCCGGTTGACCCGGGCTCATACAGGCCTATTTCGCTACTGCAAAGTGATGTTAAAATCCTGGCTAAGGCCCTGGCGCTTAGGGTCAACCGGTTCATTGACTCCATAATACACCCCGACCAGGCTGGATTTATGCCGCAAAAGTCCACTGCCACCAACCTCAGACGCCTATTTTTAAATATGCAGCTGCAGCCAGATAATGAAGGAAGCAGGGCTCTGCTCTCCCTGGACGCCAATAAGGCGTTTGACAGTGTAGGTTGGAGATACCTATGGGCGGTACTATCAAAGCTTGGGTTTGGAAGTCGCTTTATAGCATGGGTCAAACTGTTATATGCTTCCCCAAAGGCGACTATCAGGATGTCAGGTAGGATGTCACATGCGTTTGCTCTGGGCAGGGGCACAAGGCAGGGATGCCCCCTGTCTCCCCTGCTCTTTGCCATCGCCATTGAGCCGTTGGCGGCTGCGGTAAGAGCTAGTCAGCAGATTACGGGCTTTAAATATGGGAACCTCCACGAAAAGATTATGCTGTATGCTGACGACATGATGCTTTTCCTGGGGGATACCACAGCGTCCTTAGCGGAGGTGACAAGAATCATCACTGGGTTCGGTTATTTTTCTGGCCTGACAATTAATTGGTCTAAGTCAGCTCTGATGTTGCTAGACGAGGGGGGTGAGGTGAATCTACCGGACTCCTGCTCGGTTCCGGTAACGTCATCATTTAAATACCTAGGCATACAAATTTCACCTAAAATAGCGGAATACTGCCCCCTAAACATACACACCTTGCTATCCAGATTTAGAGACAAAATCAACACATGGAACAGGCTCAAACTGTCACTAGCGGGCAAAGCAAATTTAATAAAAATGATTTTAATGCCGCAATTACTTTACTTTTTACACAACTCCCCAATAGTAATACACTTAAAGATTTTTAGGGTGGTTAACACTCTCTTCCGCAAATTGCTGTGGAATTCAGGCACACCAAGAATTAAGCTGGAACAGCTACAAAACCCTAAGGACAGCGGAGGGCTGGCAGTACCCAACCCTTGGCTGTACTACATAGCAGCTCAGTTGCAGCAGTTGGTGGGCTCCATGAACCGGGACCCTCCTAGCTCATTGGCGCAGTTAATGCTGATTGGGACAGGAGCGGAAACAATCCCGCTAGGCCTTGAGGCCCAATTGTTTCACAAATCCAATAAACTAACGCCCACTCTTACTTTAATACAGAAAGTCTGGAACAAGGGAAGGCAGCTGCAGGAGGTAACAGGCTTCACAGAATACAGCCCAATATGGGGGAATCTTTCATATGTAGAGCTAGTAAAGCTGCAACAGGGTCCCAGATGGCGCTCATTTGGTATTATCCTTTTATCCCACATATTTAGCAATGGCAAGCTGCTGACGTTCTCAGAGCTACAAAATAAATACAACCTCCCAAATACCATGTATTATTCATATATCCAACTCAAACACGCGGCGGACACACAAGGAAGTGCTGCTCCCTGGACATTGTCCACCACCCCTATCTTTCATCTGATACAGTCCAGCACAGAAACTAAAGGTTTTATTTCATACTGCTATCAAATGCTACTGATGCAACTTTTGAAAACACACCCGCCCAGGGCACCGTCCCTATGGGAGCAGGACGTAGGCCCAATTACGGGAGATCAATGGGAAGAAATTTTACAATCTGTTAATATATGCTCTCTCAACGTGGCCCAAAAGGTATCCCAACTGTATATAATACTTAGAGTGCATTACACCCCACTTAAACTATACAATATGGGCAGGAGGACTGATCCTTTATGTAGCAGATGTGAGCGGCATCAGGGGGACCTCATTCACCTACTGTGGAGATGTCCAAAACTCCATAGGTATTGGAGTGAGGTTATGGAAACACTTAACCGAGTGTTCCAGACCACCATTCCCCTTGACCCAATTCACTGCATCCTAGGAGTCCTAGAGGATATTGTCCCGGAAGAGATGACTAGAATAGCACTCACTAGGGCACTGTTTCAGGCACGCAAACTTATACTGCTTGGCTGGAAATCGACCTCGCCACCATCAGTGAAATCATGGATTACTCATATGGGCAACACCTTAATTATGGAAAAACACATTTATCAACACAGAGGCAGCTCCAATAGATTCGAAAGGATCTGGGCACCATGGTTAGACACCCCTGGACTGAGTCCTAGGGAGCTGGTAATGTCCAGACTATTGCAATGTCTCGGGGGGGCCCATGAGGTTTTATTGATGGTTAGTGACCATAAAGTAATAAAGCATTGAAATATTTCAGGATTTTTGGTGATAAATGATGATTGGAATGTAATAGTAAATAATGGTATGTTGTTGCATGAAGTATGTACAATGGAAGCTATGTATGGAAATTTGTTCAATAAACACCTTTTTGATTTAAAAAAAATGTTTTAATACACACTGGGTTAAAAACACAGGGATAGATGTGAGCCTGCAAGAAGACACATTTTGGTGCTCAACACAACTCTCTTCTTTTAGGATTACCTCTTTTATGCAGAATATTTCTTATTTTATTTATCCTAGCCTAGCTTAGAAAATAATGATCATGTGTAACAGAGAGATTACTGTGTTCCTAATCAAGATGGGGGAAAATATGCATGGCAATAATTGTACATAGGTAGCAACTTCTTTGTCTCTGCTGCCAGTGCCTATATGTACCTAATCTACTTGTAAATCTGGTTACAGCTGTAAAACTGCAGTGGCATTTGACAAGGTGACATTTTAAATATAGTCAGCCCTTCTTGAGTTCCCATGTTAATAAAACAGTCTTTGTATTTTAATGTTCAGCCTGCTATGATTATTTAAAATTCCCAGGTGGTTCCTCCTTAGTATATGGCAACCTGGGAGCATTTTAAACACTGTTTGTGTACAGAACCTATTTAGGAATCTCATATGCACACAGAGGAAATCAAATCAAAGGCATTCCCTTTAACCGACATTTCATTTTGGTGAGATACTTTCATGGCTCATCCTTGCCTAAAGGGATGCAGACTCTGCAGCTTTTTTTAATTGCAAAACTGCTAAGGTAGTTATAATGAAGCTGATCCCCCATTTAGCAATCAATGTGGAAAAGTTGTTGGTACATCAAACAACAATTTCTGTAATTTATGTGCATTAGACTGTTTTTTTTTTTTTCACTCACTTTAACAATTTAAAAAAAAAATCACTTTTAAATCCACTTGAGTATGTCTTACATTATGATTCTTTTTAGTAGCATAACCTAATATAATAAATAAAATACAGAACTGCAAATAAACTGCAAAATGATGTTTAATACAAAAGTACGTATACTGATATACTGTATGTGTATTTCTAAAGGTTTGACAGCAAGAAAAAGATATCTTTTTTTTTTTTTTTTTCGCAGCACTATACAGAAAAATCTGGCAAGATCTTACTATAACTTAATACCTTGTCATTATTCTTTATTGCTCAAGCTAAAATTATTATCCTAAGAAAGATTCCCTATACAACTGGAATGTACTATTAATGCTTGGCTATTCCCAAATCTACTCCCAAATATTTGTTGAGATATGCAACATTAGGTAAAGCCATATAAATTAGAAGAAGTGAGTTATTGGAGAGTCTTGCAAGTTTTATTAAGATTTCTTGGCAAGAATGTTAATGTAGAACAAGCACCTATCCAAGAGCTGCTGCGTTTGCATTTGCCAGTAAATCATTTATACAGTCTGTGTCTGATTCAGATTCATGTTGCTCACTTTCCAGCCTTTTTCAAAGTTGTTAGAAGCTGTGTGTGGAATAGTTGGTTGGCGTGGGCCCCTGGCTGCAAATAATATTTCATATCTGTGAGGGAAGGTGCCAACCACAGGGGTTTTCATGATAAAATATTTATTGCATGCTTATTTAGAAAAAAAAAGTTGTTGAGTGTTATTAATACTGACAGAGGTAAACTTACAATATTTTAAATTCATCTTTCCATGATTAAGAATGAATTTTCACTGAGTGTTTTGAAGTTGATAGATATCTTGAGCAAAGGTTTTTGATTAACCCAATTCACTACAAATTTAGGGAACTTCTTTTAGTTAAGCCATACTGGAAATAAGCTATTTGTTTTCAGTGTCAACCAAACTTCTGAGTACCAAAAAAATCTATGTTGATATACTTACTAATGTAATGTTTTGAAGGCTTTCTTAGACATAGGTAAAACTATAAGCAGATAGAAATATAATTAAAACAAGACAGAGCTGCATAAGCAATTGTCGTTAGCAAGTAGTATAATCAAAGACAATCCATAATTTCTACATAACATGCTTCAGTAACATTACTGAAGAATATACAGAAACTCCACTATAGCCACCAGAACAGAAGTGATCTTCTCTAATAAATGTTATCATAAGAGTAACAGGTACCTGTCAAAATCTCTAAGAAAATGATTTTTTTTTCCACTGGGACCAGATATATTCATATTTGGAAATGTATCATTGAGTGTTGTGGCCTTTCTTCCATTAGGCTGGGTTCACACTGCTCACAGCAGGGGTCCAGTGCGTCCCCATTCACCGTTTCAGGTCTGATTTCGGTCTGAATTTTTGGTTGAATTCGGACCTGAAATGGACCAGAAGACGCACAGGACTCCTGTGCAATTTGCTCCGCAGCCACCCTGGCGATACATGAACTGGCTCCATTGAGATTTTAGCTGGGTTTGTTTTGCCACAGTAGTCGAAATGTCAAAAGTGAAATTGCATATTAGTACAGTCAGGTGGTTTCAGATTCAAAAGCACTTCTTTTGGTGATATTCATATGCCTTTTCCCTAATAGGATATACTGAATCTTTTGATCTTGGCACATTCTCACTAAATGTGCAAGAAGGTACCTGGCAATTAGCATCTCCTAAAGCATCGATCGGAAGCTCCAGATCTAAACTTTTTAAATGTTGGGGGACCATATACCATCTCCTGAGCAATTTATTGTATCTCTCTCTATGGGAGAAGCATTGATAGAGCAATGTGTTGTAGTCTGCCCCACCTGTCTCCCTTCCATTTTGCTATATATGAGTTTGAGTGCTGTGCCTTCCCTTCCAAAACTGGATTGTACACATTTGTAATGGTACCTTTGGATGTAGGGTCATGTAGGCATATATTTTCAAATGATGTTAATCTATGAAGGGAGGAGGACGATTTGGTTAAACGAGTAACAAAGTTTTTATCTGAAGATGTCCAAATATTTCTTGTGGCGGTATGTTGCATATATGTTTAATGGCTCGAAAGCCTAATACTAGGTTGTAAATCCTGTACATGTTCTTGGAAATACACCATTTAAACCAGGTGGGTTCTAAATATACAGAAGACAACAGGGATTACATATAATAGTTGCCAGTGGGTTATATAAAGACATAACCATGCCAGAGTATTTTATTTTATCACAGGCATATACTGAGAGTGCTGTATGATTGGCTTATTAATCCCTTTTTGAGATTTTGGGGGGATCCACATTAATTTATCAATGGAAAAAGGGTCTGTCTCAAAAGCCTCCACAGGGACTGAGACCCAAAGAGGGGAATTGTGGTATTATAGTACAGTGAGTTGAGCTATTTGCACTGCCACATAATTAACCATAAGTCATGGTGCTAAACCTCTGCGATGTTTGGGTTGAAAGAGTGTTTTATGATTTATATGGGGCCTACCTTTGCTCCAGAAAAAAATAAATTATCTGGAAATGCACCCTTTTTAATGCACCCTGTTGTAAAACAATCATTTTTACTTGTGCCTAATTCAGTGTTTATACACATCTGTAGACCAGGACAATAAGGTCCTATAACTGTCCCTCAAACCAATAATTCTTTCAACTTTTCAGACCAACTGCTTAATATCAGGCCAGTAACAATACCCCACAAGGCTCAGCCAGCATCTAGTTTTGTCGGTTAGCTTAATGTGCTTTAGGATTTATGCACATTGATGGTTAAACACAGTAAAACAGTGAGACGTCATCACACTCTGTTACAAACATATACAGTGAGGACGGAAAGTATTCAGACCCCCTTAAATTTTTCACTCTTTGTTATATTGCAGCCATTTGCTAAAATCATTTAAGTTAATTTTTTTCCTCATTAATGTACACTCAGCACCCCATATTGACAGAAAAACACAGAATTGTTGAAATTTTTGCAGATTTATTAAAAAAGAAAAACTGAAATATCAGAATCAACCGCTGAGCCATGTGTCAAGGTCAGCATTTTTCCAATACTAGTGTTATCCCTCTGTGTCCCCAGCTCGTGTTTCCACTTTTTTATGTATGGCGGTATCTCCACCTCATTCACCTTCAACACCAGGTTGTAAAGCTTAGAGATCGTCTTTTTAGCATTGTTCGTACAGCACATCCTTTCCAGTGGGGTTAACTCATCTCCGGACCTAATAGGGTGCGGAAGACTCTGTGTGAAATGATACAGCTGGAGATACCGCCACTCATCAATCCGCAAAAAATTATTACTGTGTTTTAACTCCAAAAGTGAAAACATTTTCCCTTTTTTTAATATATCTCTTAACTGTGTCATGTCTTTTTTTATCCAATTTCCCCCTATAACCTTTACCCCTGGTGCGAAAAACTCATTGTCTTGTAACCCAATTAGTGGAGAATTAAAGCTTCCGTTTAATTGTTTATACATTGTATCCCATATTTTTAAAACATTCCGTGTAAGTGCAGGTGTATTTACATCAATTGTTCTATAGTGTGGTGGATTCCATATTATTTTTCCTAAGTGTTCCCCACTGAGTGTTTTTTCTATCTTGACCCATCTTTTATCGTTCTTTTCCTTGGCCCATTCCACCGCTCTCATCAGGACAATAGCTTTATAATAACTATATATGTCTGGTACCGCTAAACGTCCCCTATCCTTTGCCTGTCTTAGGACTGCAAAAGAGATTCTTGGTTTTCTATACTTCCATATTGTGTTCATAATTATTGTTTTTAGTTTTTTAAAATAATATAAAGGCAGAGCTATTGGCAACATCTGGAACTTATAAGAAATCTTTGGTACTAAAACCATCTTTATGATATTTATCCGGCCAATCCATGATAAGGGCCTCCTAACTATTCTTTTGCACTCGGTTCTGATTTCATCCAGCAATTCTACAAAGTTTACTCTGTAGATTCTGTTAATGGTATTTGCAAGTTTAATCCCCAGGTAATTCATATCTCTCTTCCAGGCAAATTTAAACTCTGTTTTCAGTGTTAATTCTTCTATCTTACTTATATTTATAATGAGAATTTCCGACTTTGCAAGGTTTAATTTGAAATTAGATATCTCGCTATATTGCTTCAGGGTATTCAGTAAGTTAGGTAAGGAAATTTGCGGGTTAGTAACGTAAAACAATACGTCATCCACATATGCTGCAAGTTTATGCTCCTCTTCCCCAATCTTAAATCCACTTATATCTGGGTTCTTTCGAACCATAGCCAATAAGGGTTCCAGAGAGAGAACAAATAGGAGCGGGGATAGAGGACATCCCTGCCTTGTCCCATTTTTCATTTCAATGGGAGAAGATAGTACGCCGTTTATTCTAATGGTTGCTGTTGGGTGATGATATAGGGTTTTGATCCATTGGATCATTCTTGGACCAATTCCCATCACTTCCAGCGTCTGTATCATGAGCCCCCAGTCTACCCTGTCAAAGGCCTTTTCGGCGTCTATTGACAGGAGTAGACCCAGGGGCCCCCTTTCTTTTATCCTCTGGAGGAGAAGGAGTGTTCTTACCCTATTATCTCTACCCTCCCTTCCAGGCGTAAATCCCACCTGGTCCGTGTGGACCAGGGAGGTCATTACTCCTTTAATTCGCTCTGCTAAAACTTTGGCGTACAGTTTTGTATCCGCATTCAGCAGCGAAATAGGCCTATAGCTGGAGCACCTCGTCATGTCCTTCCCCTCCTTCAGAATGACTGTGATGATTGCAGACAGTGCTTCTCCCCCCATTTCGTAATCTACTCCAAGGCCATTCATATATTGACATAGCCTAGGAATAAGAATATCTTTAAACTTTTTATAGTAAAACATTGTAAACCCATCTGGGCCAGGACTCTTCCCTTTGGCCGAATTTGCGAGAGCCTTGCTGATTTCCTCCTCTGTTATCAGCGACTCTAAAACTATTCTCATACTCTATGGGATTTTGGGTAGTTCTGCTATTTCTAGGAAGTTTTTTATTTCTTTTTTTATCTCCTATCTGACCCCTATCATGTGCTACCGCGTACAAGTCCTGATAGTAATTTTTAAATGTTTCCGCTATTCTCTTAGTGGTATAAGCCATTTCCCCTCCTTTTGTTCGAATTTTGTCTATAAAATTTAAGGATTTTTTCTTTTGTAACATCCGGGCTAAATTTCTGCTGACCTTATTTCCCCACTGATACCTTTCTTTAGATATTCTAATAAAGACTCTTGTTGTTTCCTGATCTATGAGATCTTTCAGTTCATCCCTTTTCCTAACTAGCTTTAGATATATTTCCGTATGGTTACTCTGATATTTCTTATGCTCCTGTTCTATTCTAAAAATCTCTTCTGCTAATTTTTTAATTTTCTCAGATCTCTCTTTTTTTTTTACTTGATCCTATTTTTATCAGAATCCCCCTTATGTAGGCCTTATGCCTCCCACAGGTAGGACCCCGCAACCTCTCCTGTAGCATTGCTTTCAAAATATTGTTCTTATTCCTTTTTTACCGCTTCTGAAGTCTCCTCATCTTGAATAAGCTGCTCGTTGAGGTGCCAGTCGTGTAACTGTCTGAAAATACCCGGAACCCCATTTTCATTTTTACCGGAGAGTGGTCTGATAGTGTTGATATTTCTATGTCAGCATGTTTCACCCACTCAATCAATCTATGTTCGACAAAGATATAGTCTATCCATGAGTACGTCCTGTGTACAGGAGAGAAAAACGAGAAATCTTGTTTTTTAGGGTTAAGAATCCTCTATGTCTATTAGTTGACACATGTAATTTACGTTTTACCCTTTTCAGTTGTATGTTATTTGTCTCCTACACACGGGACGCACTGTCCAGACTTGGGTCCACACAAAAGTTCATGTCACCCATCAGGATCACGTACTCACTCTTGAAGTCCATTAGCTTATCCAAGATATCCATTAGATATTTAATCGGGTTCTTGTTCGGGGCATATATATTTGCCAATGTACACTCCATTCTACCGAGCTTGCCTTTCAAGAAGAGGAATCTTGACACTCATATTTAACTCAGATGCTGTCCATTTCTTCTGATCATCCTTGAGATGGTTCTACACCTTTATTTGAGTCCAGCTGTGTTTGATTATACTGATTGGACTTGATTAGGAAAGCCACACACCTGTCTATATAAGACCTTACAGCTCACAGTGCATGTCAGAGCAAATGAGAATCATGAGGTCAAAGGAACTGCCTGAAGAGCTCAGAGACAGAATTGTGGCAAGGCACAAATCTGGCCAAGGTTACAAAAAAATTTCTGCTGCACTTAAGGTTCCTAAGAACACAGTGGCCTCCATATTCCTTAAATGGAAGATGTTTGGGATGACCAGAACCCTTCCTAGAGCTGGCCGTCTGACCAAACTAAGCTATCGGGGAGAAGAGCCTTGGTGAGAGAGTTAAAGAAGAATCCAAAGATCACTGTGGCTGAGCTTCAGAAATGCAGTGGGAGATGGGAGAAAGTTGTAGAAAGTCAACCATCACTGCAGCCCTCCACCAGTCGGGGCTTTATGGCAGAGTGGCCCGACGGAAGCCTCACCTGCAAGACTCATGAAGGACTCCAAGATGGTGAGAAATAAAATTCTCTGGTCTGATGAGACCAAGATAGAACTTTTTGGCCTTAATTCTAAGCGGTATATGTGGAGAAAACCAGGCACTGTTTATCACCTGTCCAATACAGTCCCAATAGTGAATCATGGTGGTGGCAGTATCATGCTGTGGGGGTGTTTTTCAGCTGCAGGAACAGGACGACTGGTTGCAATCGAGGGAAAGATGAATGCGGCCAAGTACAGGGATAACCTGGACGAAAACCTTCTCCAGAGTGCTCAGGACCTTAGACTGGGCCGAAGGTTTACCTTCCAACAAGACAATGACCCTAAGCACACAGCTAAAATAACGAAGGAGTGGCTTCACAACAACTCCGTGACTGTTCTTGAATGGCCCAGCCAGAGCCCTGACTTAAATCCAATTGAGCATCTCTGGAGAGAGCTAAAAATGGCTGTCCACCAATGTTTACCATCCAACTTGACAGAACTGGAGAGGATCTGCAAGGAGGAATGGCAGAGGATCCCCAAATCCAGGTGTGAAAAACTTTTTACATCTTTCCCAAAAAGACTTATGGCTGTATTAGATCAAAAGGGTGCTTCTACTAACTACTGAGCAAAGGGTCTGAATACTTAGGACCATGTGATATTTCAGTTTTTCTTTTTTAATAAATCTGCAAAATGTCAACAATTCTGTGTTTTTCTGTCAATATGGGGTGCTGTGTGTACATTAAGGAGGGAAAAAATGAACTTAAATGATTTTAGCAAATGGCTGCAATATAACAAAAAGTGAAAAATTTAAGGGGGTCTGAATACTTTCCATCCCACTGTACACTTATTTATTAGTGAAAAATCACATCAGTCAAATATGCCATTGTCTTTGAGATGCACAGGGTCATACTGACAACTCAGAACTAGGCGGTAAATGCTGTGCTGGATAGAGAGCAACTTATTTATACTGTAAGCCCAGGAGTGGTCTGAATAAATTTAATAAGATTTGGTCTTCTTGGTTCTCCTCTCCATACTGCATATAGTATCCACTAGTGTGGATGTTCCTTCTAATTCTGTCAGTAATGTTGCTGCACTATGATGGGTCTATGATGTAAAACCTAATTGAATTACTGATTGTTCTGTAATGTTACAGAAAACATTTCTCAGCGATGACTGCTATATACCCGAAAAAATTATTGTTATTGTTAATTGTATTTATTTATTTAAAATAAATTTATTTTTAATTATTACATTTTTTGTTTTGTATAGGTATTTGTATTGTGCTGTTTGTATATGTGCAAGGAAAAAAAATATTTAACCTCAATAAAAAGTGTTTGATTGGACATTAATATATACATGAATGACTGTGCAGAACTAAACACCCAGCCCCCCCCCAGTGATATTGAAAACTTGGCAGTGACATAATTGTTGCCTAGCAAGCCCATGTGGCTCAGTGCTCACTCATCAGTGGGAACAGTACAAGGAACCGCCCCAACATAATGCCAAACTGGCACTAACCAAACTGTGATTTGTGCAGCACCATCTGCTACAGCCACTATGAGCACCCATCTATTACCAAGGTTGAACAATGGAAGGAGTGCTGTCCTCTTCCTTTGATTCATGCATTTGACACAGTGCAAGTATAGATATGGAGCCACTCAGCACTACAGAATCCCTGAAGAATCCCGTGAAGAGCACATTTCACATGTGAAACTGTTGTTGATGTCAGGACCTTCTTTTACCTATCCTGATAAATTGACATTTTGCAGGCCAATAAATCTGCTTTCGACTGGTCTGATGAATGTGGGATCAGAGTTCTGCTTATTTCTGAAACTGCATTATGTCAGCTATGGAGATCCAAAAACCTCAGAGTCCCTTATATGTGCAAAACTATGCAACACATTAGGTTTCTCTACTCAAAAAAGATCTCCACCAAAGACTTTAGGAACAATCATTGCTTTGTTTCCAGCATATGAACCAAGACTAATGTGGAATGAGTTTCTATGCTTCGGGATTCTTGCATATCAGAATCTTCATTTTAGTTTTAGTCAGTTAGAAAAGAGTCATAAGAAATGGATACAAAATCCAAACAGCTTCATACAGTAATACACTACATCAGATTTGTTGGTCTTGGTTCATATACTATACTTGTTACAAAGTAGTGGGTTTCTGTTACATTCAGGTTCTGTTCAAAAATGCAGTCTGACTCTACTGTATCTAACACTGTCTAACAGGACTTGAAGGCAATCATAAAAATGTTTGGCTTTTCCCATTGGTGTAAGGTAATGCATTTTTTGTATGGTACTAGTTTAAAAGAGCAGGTCTTGAACAGTAAACAGATGTTGTTTTCAGAACCTTCTTTTATTTATCCTAATGAAGTAAGTTTTGCAAGCCAATAAGATTGTGTTGAACTAGAATGATGAAAGAGTGATCTTTCTTTAGTATGTACTTCAAACTGTGGGGTTGCTTTACTAAAGCTGGAGAATGCAAAATCTGGTGCAGCTCTGTGTAGAAACCAATCAACTTCCAGTTTTTTTTTTTCAGTCAAAGCTTAATTGAACAAGTTGAAGTTAGATGTTGATTGGCTAGTGTAGCTAAAATTATGCATATGAAAAATGGAATGTCTAGACAGTTCATAATATTGTCACCATATTTGCGAGAAAAACATATATGAAGTCCTCTTGCACCCAACGTGTTTCGGAGTACAAACGTTCTCCTTCTTCAGGGATATATGAAGAGGAAAATATATATAGTTTTTGGTGACAAGGAGAATTCAACATTCCATCATATTGTGTTTAAAAACAGAAGAGATACATATAACAGTAAGAGCTGTGTCTGTTGATTCTCTACTTCAAAAACACATAGGCTTTAAAGGAGTCTCTGAGGGACTGAGTAATGGAATTGGATCACCCAAGGAACCGGCTTATCGTTCCCTCCACCCCCCACAGAGGGGAAATGGCCAAAGGGATTTATTGGGGCCAAAGCAGCAAAAACCTGAATAAAGCCGATAAGCTCAGCCAAAGCAGAAGAAGTTGTATTATTAGAAGGGGTGACAGCAACTTAAGACAGAGTCCTTGAAACAGCCAGCCTCACGTCCTGACATCCAGCAAAGTACTGATGTTTTTAAATGCAATATGATGGCATGTTTTATTCTCCTTGTCACCAAAAACTATATATATTTTCTGCTTCGTATACCCCTGTAGAAGGAGAAAGTTTGTACACTGAAACGCGTGGCGTGCAAGAGGACTTCATATAGGTTTTTCTCGCAAATATGGTGACAATATTATGAACTGTCTAGAGATTCCATTTTTCATATGCATAATTTTAGCTACTATGTTTAGTTATGAACAAATACACTTTTTTTCTACTACAAATACTCTTTATACTCTTTCAATTGTATTTAAGTGTGCCTTTTCTTTTCTACTTCTAATATTGGATGTGGCACCATATCAGCATAATATTACCGTTCTGCTTTTCTTGTTAAAATCACTTCAAATCACTTCCTTCTCCTTGCCAGGACTACATCTCCCATGAGGCATTGCGTCTCACACATTCACAAGCTCTCAGGCACTTACTGACATGTATGGACAGTGTACTGAGCTGTATGTGTGCTGCACTGTGTATACTGACATGTATGGAGGGTGTACTGCACTGTATTTTCTGACATGTAAACAAATATTGCATTCTGTATGCAGTTCAACTAATTGGCTGACCAACTAATCGATTATGAAAATAGTTGACAACTATTTTCATAATTGATTATGTCGATTAGTTGTTTCAGCCCTACTGAGAACTGATTGTCTTCAGTGAACAACTAAAAAAATTCCTACATACAGCCTGACACTTTGCACTTAGACTTTAATGAATAACACCTGTTATACACCTGCCAACTGAGCCCCATTCACTACTCAGCACAATGAACAGAATACCCACAGTAATGATGCCTTATACTCTCTGATAAAGAAAAATAACACAATAATGGGTATTATAATATTTTATCTAAAACATATTCTAAGGTTTGTTAAAATATACTCTAACTTACAAAACAAATAGCACTACATTTAAAAACTTATATGTATCTTGCCAGAATGATGCAAAGAAATTTTTGGGTGTGACTACATGTAACTTAGGTGTTTGCATATACTGTTATATAATCCAGGCTTGATTTTCACTGACTTCTGAAATGAATATCCGAAAGGCTAAATTTGCTATGCATGATTTCCCCCTTTTGAAGATTATTACATTGCATGCTCAGATGAACTCACTAACTGTTTGCAATAGGCACAGTAGGTAGCTTCTGGCTGGATTTACTGAAAAAATGGGTTTAGATGAGCCTGAAAAATCCATTTATTACAAGAAAAAAATAGATTCGCAATTTCTATACCGAAAATATTTTCTAATATCTGTAATCTGCAAGATGACTGACTATTCAAATATTTTCTTTCACGTGTCTCTGATACTGTGCAATGTAACATTTTTTTCTGATAATATTTCTCATTCTTCAGAACAGTCCGTTTGAGTTATGGCAATATGTTTAAAATGTGTGGTACTGTATACAGGGGGTCCCTGGGTTACAAACAAGATAGGGACTTTAGGTTTGTTCTTAAGTTGAATCTGTTTGTAAGTCGAAACAGGTAAATTTTTTAAGTGTAGCTCCAGCCAAAAAATAAATTTTTAAGTTTTGTAGATAGCATAGGGAAGGGTTATCACCCCTGTAACATTTGTTTTGCTGTCTGTGCCCCTGTTCAGAAGATTTCACCTCACTTTCTGTCCCAATGACAATTGGATTTTGAAAATTTGGGGTTATTAGGGAAATAAGGATAGGTGATAAAGCATCAGTGGAGACACCTTTTTCCCATATTAACTCTTACAGGAGTGAATTTCCCTTCCTAGGGGTAGATTTCATCTCACTTCCTGTTGTCTCCCTCCGTTTGTAAATAGGAGTCGTTTGTAAGTCGGATGTTTGTAAGTAGGGGACCCCCTGTATTGGGAATTGTTCTTCTGTCTGATTACATTAGAAACCTTGATGCATCAAATGTTGTGGAGCATTGTGGTTAACATTTTCAACACTAAGTCACATTGCAGCTCTATGGGGTATATTGCAGTCAACTTTCACACCAAAGCAAACATAGAATTTCATACAAATCATCCAGGCCCACTCAAATTTCAGCTCTGTAGTGTAGTGTGTTATGAATAATGCATATAAATGACTTTTTGTGCATGTTTTTAAGGCCTATAGAAATGAATAATACAGTAAAATGCAGATACTATGTGTTTTTATTTTTTACATATTAATGTAGTAAACTAGCTTGCCAACAAATAAAGCTTGTGGGTTTTATTTTGGGGGGGGAGGGACATGCAAAATGCTTAGAGGACAATACAACATAATTCAAACTGATGTTCATTAACCGCTTGCCAACCAGCCACCGTCATTATACTGCAGCAGGTTGGCACAGCGGCGCAAATCACCGTAGGTGTATGTCAGCCACTTTAAGAGCAATAGTAGGCATGCGCGTGACACTGTGACACTGGAGCCGATGCACATGGCTGTTGGCTGCGAAGTCCACCGGCCACCCGCAATCGCTCCACAGAAAGCTAGAATGGGGATCTGTCAATGTAAACAAACAGATCCCCATTCTGACAGGGGAGGAGAGAGAGATCTGCTGTTCCTAGTGATCAGGAACAGCGATCTCTCTCTACTCCCAGTCAGTCCACTTCCCCCACAATTAGAAACAGCTCCCTAGGGAACACTTAACCCCTTGATCACCCCTAGTGTTAACCCCTTTCCTGCCAGTGTAATTTATACAATAATCAGTGGCTATTTTTAGCACCACTGATCACTGTATAAATGTTACTGGTCCCAAAAAAGTGTCTGATCTGTCTGCCGCAATGATGCAGTCCCACTAAAAATTGCTGATCACTGCCATTACTAGTAAAAAAAATTAATAATAAAAATGCCATAAATATATCCCCCTTTTTTGTATATTTATTATAGCAAAAAGTTAAAAATATTGTTTTTTTTTTAAATTGTTGGTCTTTTTTTGTTTATAGCGAAAAAAATAAAAAAACGCAAGGTAAATCCTTCCGGGGCTGAAGTGGTTAAACTGTGAGTCAGTACATGAAAACACGTGTCATAACCTGCCTTATCACAACACTGTGCATATGTTTCATCACAAAAAAGGGAGATCTTCATAAAAAAAATTGCAGAGTAATGCTGCGTACGCACAGTCAGAATTTCCGACAGAAAAAGTCCGATGGGAGCTTTTGGTCGGATAATCTGACCGTGTGTATGCCCCATCGGACTTTTTCTGTCAGCATTTCCAATGGACTTAGATAGAGAACATGCTCTAAATTCTTCTGTCGGAAATTCAGACGGAGCTTGTCCCATTGGCAAGTCCGACCGTGTGTACGCGGCATTATTCATCCTGCAAAACTGCATACAAATGAATTCTGTGAAAATGGGGATAAAACCAAATGTTATTATTATACCTTCTCTCCAGGTCAAAATGTATTCATCCCTACAGAATTGAATGAATCAGGAAAATACTGCATTATAGTCACTAGATGGTGTTCACAATAATAGCAAATAAGTGTTTATTAAAAAAAGGTTTATTTTTATAAGTCCATCTAAATACCAAATTTGGTATTTTCCTGTATAAATGAATGACATTTGACTGAAAAGAAAATAGCCTAATAACATTAAACTTTGCCCCCATTTGTGCAGAATAAATGTACATGTAATTTCACAGGATGAATAGCCCCAAAGTATAAATACAAGTCCAGTACTTGATTACTTTAAAGAAACATGGTTGCAAGATTAAAAAGTAATGATAATTATTAAAAATTTATATTTACCTGTCCTGCCACTGTACTGACAATTTTAACTCTCCAACATCTAGCAAAAACTGAAATATCAGTTCTTAAGGGACGTTAAAATGAGGGAAAAAAATCAATTGAAACATACTGTAAAATCAGCATGAATTGGAGCACAGAATCTTGATAATAGCAAAAGTGTTTAATTAGTGGAGGGAAATTGGAAAAAAAATAGGTATTGTGAGGTTTGGGGGTTGTTTAGCTCAAGTGTAGCACCCGCTAGCGAGAACAGTCCACACAGATAATTCCTTTTCAGGGCTTTTTGTCCCACTTTTATTAAAGAAAAACAAAGTTCCAGAAATGAAAACAAAAGTAGTTTCCCTCGCAGGGGTTTTCACCATCAGCTTTAAATAAAAGGATATTTAGCCTCCTGGCTTACACATGCAGCATTGCAAACAAAAATACCGAGCCACCTGGCTCTCTTCAGCAGCAGACGCACCACCGCTCAGGCTCCCACATGGAGCTCTCCTGACTTCTGTCATCGACCTCAGACTCAGGTCTCTGGCTTTTACCTTGCAGCCTGCACTCTCTGGTTACTTCAGTGCACACCTGCACTCTCTGGTTACTTCAGCGCACACCTGCACTCTCTGGTTACTTCAGTTCACACCTGCACTCTCTGGGTTCTTCCTTGCAAGCCTGGACTCCTCAGGAGGGTGGAGCCCAGAACCATGGTCCTGACTCTAATATAAGGCCCACACACACCTGAACAATCAGTGTGCCAGTGAGTCTCAAATCCCGGACCCAGGACTGGGGATTTCATCCCACCCGAATCTCTAAGAAATCCCCGGGCTCAGTTTCCAAAGTGGACTTTACTAAATAATGAGGAAACTGAAAAGCCAGTTTCCTCTCAAACAAGCAAATACCCTGGATCCCCTCAACCTGCCTGGTTGAGAATCCTGAAAGCATATACTGGGGGGGTACCACACTACCATAGTATGTAGAAAAGAGGTTTGTGTTCAAGGCAAATTCTATGAGTGTGAGATTTGCAGTCCTGGCAAATTTATATGCAAATTCACCTAGAAGATGTTGTTTTAAATCATAATTCTTTAAAGAGGAACTGCAGTCTGCTCACATAATTTGTAATAAAAATATTTTTACCATTCTGAAGCTTCCCTCCAACCACTTTGCATATTATTTTAAATACACTGTGATTTGGTACTTGTCAAATATGCTGCAGAAATCTCCCTTCACTAAGTCTGGCTGCAGCCATTTTAACTGTGGGCAGCTGAAGCTGCTGCCTGTTCACTTCCTGGATTCACACAGACACACAGAGGCACACAGACACACAGACACACACACACACACACACAGATAGACAGACAGACATTCACACCACTGCTTGCACGCACATATCTTCTCTCTAGATTATTACACATGGATCTCTGCAGTCTCCTGTTATCTCTGCCCTCATCCAGCCCCCTTCAGCTCTGCAGCTCTTCTTGGCTTTCCTATGACTTATCCCTCCCCCGCTGGCAAACTCTCAAGAGAGTGAAAGAGAGAGAGAGCTGTGCATGATGTTATAAGCCTAGGCTAATGACCAGACAAGAAACAGGAAGTGAGCTGTATAAGGTATTTACTGGCCGAAAAAAAAGTTTTACTATCCAAAGTTAAAACAACAAGGGCAGAAGATTTAATAGATAAAAAGATGAAAAAATGACCGAAGGTCCACTTTAACCCCCTGGCGGTATTCCCGAGTCTGGCTCGGGGTGGATTTTCAATACCAAAAGCGGTAACCCCGAGCCAGACTCGGGATCACATCGCAGGATCCATGTAGAGGTTATTTACCTTGTCCCCTGGATCCTGCGATGTCTCCCCACTGTGATCTGCGAGCCGCTGTGTCTTGCTCGATTTACAGTGCTGAGCTCCGTTCCCTGCGAGCGTTCTGACGCACAGGGACAGAGTTCAGCGCCAAATTCAAAAAGTAAAGAACATAGTATAGATACAGTATACGTGTAATCTTACAGATTACAGTACTGTATCAAATAATTACACATCCCCTTTGTCCCTAGTGGTTTGTCCAGTGTCCTGCATGCAGTTTTATATTATAAATACTGTTCTTTCTGCCAGGAAACTGGAGATTGTCCATAGCAACCAAAAAAATGTCCGTTTACGTCAAAAGTGCTTTTAGACCAGCTAGAAAAAAGCGATAATAAATTAGAATCACTTGCAGAATTGAGCGATAGTGATTTGTGTGGAAATCCATCATCGAACACTGAAAGTAACGAAAGCAACAATTCTGCAACTGAGCAAATTTCAGTGTTTTTGATTTGATTTACATTATTGAATAATTTTTATTATTATTATATTATTATTTGTTATAATCATTTATAGTTATTTATTATATTATAATTTTTTATTTCGTTTTTCAAACTTTATCATACCTGGGATGTCTACTAGACTCTTGTTTGGACAGATTTAAGTGATTTATTCCTAAGAATTACAGGCCTATAATATAAAACACCAAATTTCCGTGCAAAATAATTGTACCGCTTTCAGCATCAAAAATCTGAAATAATCATACCGCCAGGGAAGTTAATGATCATTTATTTTTCCCAGTTTTACTGAAATACAGTTATAAGGTTAAATAGCTAGTTCATTTAAAATTATTTGCTAATATAGCAACATATATATTAACATTTTATAAGGAATGCTATATTAATAATGCTCTTCTAATTATCAATCAGATGTGTAGCAATAATATACTGATGGTTTAAAGGAATTAGGTCACTTCATAAAAAAATGACCGCTTAAAATGGTTTCTGAATGGTCTTTCTATAAACATCTTCTGGGTTATCAGCACATTGACCCTGATAATACTCATCTTGCAAAGCAGAAGTTGTCGGCTTTAGGTATCAATTATGTTAGCATTTACGCAGTGAAAAGAAGCACATCCCTACAGTCAACTGCATTTTGTTTAAAGTGCTACCCTAATGATACATACTGTGTCTAGTCACCAATTACTGCACATGTATGTATCAAGTAGGTACACCGTTTAAACATGACCCTTTGTATATCCTGTGTATAAGTAAGTCCTTCTGCAGCTGTCATCTCTAAATGGATACAAATTATAGTTAATGTGTATGTCAGAAAGCTGTAGTTTTCAACATTAAAGATATGGTAGGAGTGAGTAATTTTTATAAGGAGTTTTTCTTTATTTTATAAAAAATAAAGAGCTAAATAAAAAGGGATTGTTCTCTCTGTTACGTATATACATTTTATTGTTTAAAAGACATGTGGACCAAATATTGTTCTGCAGTCTATGCATGCTCTTTGCCATCCTAAATCAGTTTGGCATTATTGCTTCTAACTTTGCTCCTGTTCAGTAAACTGCAAGTTTACTGATCTGGTCAAGATTCAAACTGTATATTGCCAGCCTAACATTGTCTGATCATTTGGGTGATTGCCTATTCTTGTAAAAAAACTAAAAGGAGGGACAAGTCAGGAGGAAAGAGGGATTTTTTGGTTTTACAAAGAGTTTTATTAATATCCATAGCAACGAAACTGCTTGACATTTTAAAGGATACATCGTAAATAAACATAATAGAAAGATAACATACTTTAAAAGAAATAAAAAAAAAAAAAATACAATAAAATGACATAAAAGTAATTAGAAATACTTAGGTCCCAGGAATGCCAAAATAGGCCATACGTAAAATCCAGGAGGGAAAAATCGCATTCTGTGATTTCAATATTCTGAGAGTTATTAATTAAAGTATAGAACTAAAGCATCCACATATCAAGTAGGGTATTGCCCATTGCCCATTACTAAACAGATATTCAAAAAATATATATTAACGAGAGCATAACTGTGAACAGTACTAGGTAGCTAGTCATGTAACCATCTCATCCAGGCCTATGCCTGGTGGCTTGATTGATTTTAAGGTAAGAATGAGAAAAATGGCTAAAGAAAGGGAGAATAAGGAAGAAGCAGGGTCTAAGATTAGAAAAGAAGAGAGGAATTAAGAGGGGGGGGGGGTCCTCGCGATGGGGAACAGAAGCACATTAAATAAAGAGAAGAATGGTGTCAAATCTAGAAGGTTTAGTATAATCAACCCAGGGCTGCCAAACCCAAAGGAATTTGTCATGGGTGCCTAAGAGGATAGCCGTCAATTTTTGATCAACCATTATATTGTCCATGAGATTTTTAACCACCTGAAAACTAAGTACTGGTGTCTTCCATGCCCTTTCTATTATTAGCTTGGTTGTAGTAAAGAGGTGCAGTGCCAGCTGGTGTTTTCCGGATGAAGCAATTCTGTAATCGGATTACAGAAAAGAGCCTCGTAGGGATCTCTTTTGAGGTTAGTATGGAGTATATTACGAAGAAGGGAAAAGACTCTGACCCACAATCTGCACACCTCGGGCAAGTCCACCAAATGTGTGCATAGTGCCCTCCTGAGAACACCCTCGTAAACACAAAGGAGACTAAGCTGGAATGAAACGAGCCCTTCTAGCCAGTGTGTAGTTCCACCTGTAAAGTACCTTGTAAGCATTTTCCAGAATAAGAACATTCTTTGAGCATTTAGATAGTGTTAAAGTCATGACCTGCCAGTCTTCCAGGTCTAGCTGCCTCCCCAGCTCCGCTTGCCACTGGAGGTGATAAGACCATATCTGGGTTTTCTTTAGAGGAAATTGAGGAATAAATAGATGATATCAAACCCGTAGTTTGGGGTCAAACCCTACATAAACTTTCAAAGGGGGTCAAGGTGTAAGGGGTAGGCCGAGATTTTATAAGCCTCTGGAGAAAATTTTGAAGCTGTAGGTAGCTAAAGTGTTCTTGTAGAGGGATCTCATGGGAGGAACGTAGAGCCTCAAATGAGATTATCCTAGTGTGGGTAAACAAGGAGTGAATGTCCGTAAAACCGTTTGCCATCCACCAGGAGAACTGCTGAGGGTTATCACACCCTGGTGGGAACAATGGGCAGTGAAGGATTTGGAGTAAGGGAAGATGAGGGGAAATCAGACCCGCAAAGTATTTAATCGAATCCCATAAATGAAGGGAATGAGCCAAACATGGCCCGATCGTGGTAGGGCGATGTGTAGAAGGGAGCCAGTGCAAGGAGGAGATTGGTTTCGGATATGAATCCACTAAATCAATAGTGGCCTATAACGGCATTTGATATTTTTCATGGAGGTGGGAAAATGGGTTTTTTATTCACAGCTGTATAATAGGGATGGGCAAACAGTTCGGGCTAAGCATAAGTTCTGGTCGAACTTTGGTTGTTCGGGTGTTCTGCCGTACACTGAACAATATGCGATTTTCGGTGCAAATTCGAAAGCCACCGGAACACCGTTAAAGTCTATGGGACATTAACATGAAAAATCAAAAGTGTAAATTTTAAAGGCTTATATGCAAGTTATTGTCATAAAAAGTGTTTGGTGATCTGGGTCCTGCCCCAGGAGACATGTATCAATGCAAAAAAAGTTTTAAAAACAACCGTTTTTTTGGGAGCAGTTATTTTAATAATGCTTAAAGTGAAACAATAAAAGTGAATTAGTCTTTTAAATTTCGTACCTGGGGGGTGTCTATAGTATGCCTGTAAAGTGGTGCATTTTTCCCGTTTTTAGAACAGTCCCTGCACAAAATGACATTTCCAAAGGAAAAAAGTCATTTAAAAGTACTCGCGGCTATACTGAATTGTCGGTCCTGGCAATAAAGATAAAAGAAAAAAAACGGCATGGGATCCCCCAGTCCATTACCAGGCCCTTTGGGTCTGGTATGAATTTTAAGGGGGACCCGAACCAAAATAAAAAAAAATTGTGTGGGGGTCCCCCCAAATTTCTTACCAGGCCCTTCAGGTCTGGTATGGATATTAAGCGCCAAAATAAAAAAATGGTGTGGGGGTCCCCCTCAAAATCCATGCCAGACCCTTCAGGTCTGGTATGGATTTTAAGGGGAACCCCATGCCAAAATAAAAAAAAAATGGCGTGGGGGTTACGTACATCTGCCATTTTTCTATAAAAAAAGTGCCGTAAAGCCATCCAGGCCTGTTCTCTTGCCTACTTTCAGCTCTTTTATGCATTGCAGAACTTCTGTTAACTGTACATCTCGGTCCATTAAAGACGTATGAGTTTTAGACAGCTTGGGCAATGTCAAACCAGTCAGAAAGAAGTCCAAGCCCTGAGTAGAAGGCGGAGTAGGGGCAGAATAGAGAGTGGTAAGGCAATGATGAAATTAGTCTAGAAATCGCAGTGGGTTACCTGTAAGAAAATTGTGTCTAGTACGTAAAGAGATAGGGATGTGTTTTGGAGTGAAGCTACGCAACCTATTGGCTAGCATTGAGATAGGTCTATTGACTTTGGCATACCATTTCTGGTGGAACACATCCCAATGGACCCATGCGCCCGCATCCAGTTGCAGTGCCATGTGCATTATGTCCATGACAGGGGAGCAGTGGTCCGTCAGAACCACTTGGCATCATATCATAGTAAAATTAACTGTATAGTTGTGAGCACAAAACCTGGCGCACCATCTAAGGCACTAAAGAGGAACACAAATGTCATAAGGTGTGCAATTGCAAATAGAAATAGGTTTTTCTGCCACCCTGTGTCTCCCTCCACTGTCGAGGCAGCCAAGGGCAAACGAGTGACTGAAAAACACTAAGGTAACCTTATAAAACCTCTAAACCAAAAAAGGTTAAAAATACAATCTTCATAACAAAGTTATTAATTTCACAAACAGGATAAGGAAATGACAAAACAGTTTGGAACTACCCTACCTCCGTATGGGGATGAGGGACCACTGTCAGCAGTCTGTAGTTCATGGGTAACTGCGAGAGAGCTGAGACAACCAGCATGTATATAACAAATGAAAAGAACCTGCCGTAGTAGCTAGTTGCTCTCCTGTCTTGCAAGATTCAGCATCTCCCTGTTGCAATAATGGCAGCAAGCGGCCAGGTGTTTACACATCGTCCAACATTTAAAACCGCTACAGGAGAGGCAGTAATGTTATGCTAAATTGAGAACCCAGCACATATTATTACTCGGGCCCCAACCACCCGGGGCCACCATCTCACAGTTGGGCTGGCCCTAGGCAGGGCACTGGCCCACAGTCTCTCTTCAATGGATAAAGTGCAAGTTCTGACGAACAGGAAAACAAGTATCAGACAACTAATTTCGGTCTTTCTCAAACTCAATGACAACATGCTAGTCATCAACAAATGCATTACAGGGTGTGATTCCGGAAGCAATAAAAGGCACACGGGGGTTTCCTGGTATCATTACATAATTAGCAGTGTGAAACAGCCAAAGAAATAAAGTAAGCCTCATCAGCCCTTAGGACCACCTTTGAATCGTTGGGCCTGCAGAACACGCAGAGCCTGCGAGCCAGGTTGAGATCGCTGAGGGGGTTGGCACAGTTGACGAGGAGGCTGGGATGATCTGGGCCGAGAGGATCAAGATGAAGCTTCCCCTTGAGAAGAAGGTAGGTCCGACTGCAATTCTTGGAAGTGGCGTCTCAGGTCGGATGGAAAAGAAGCGTGAAACTGGTACCCTGGTGTGAGAATGAGAGTTTAAAGGTAAACCCCCACCTATACTTGATCCCTTGAGTTTGCAGGACCTGGAGATAGGGATTCAGACCCCGACGTCTAGCAATGGTTACTGGTCCGCAAATAGCTGAAGGGGGTTACCTTGGAAGGAGAAATCTTGCTGTTCCCTTGCAGATTGGAGGAGTCTCTCTTAAATGCGGAAATAATGGAACTTAATGATGATATCTCTCGGGAGGCCCTCTGATGGCTTGGGGGTGAGAGATCTGTGAATGTGATCAAATTCCAGTCGCTCTAAAGGTATCTCAGGTGCCAGTTCTTGAAAGAAAGCAGTTGCTGTACCCTGCAAGTCAGTAATGGCTTCAGGGACTCCGCAAATGCGGAGATTATCCCTGTAGGCCCTATTTTCAGCATCCTCTAACTTGTCTCGCATGACCTCAAATTCAGCAGACATTTTATCAACCTCTTTCTTTTGGCCTTTAAGTACAGTAGTTGCTAAGTCCATACGTTGGTCTAATTGATATGTGCAGTGGCCTATCTCTTTAAGACCTTTCACAAAGTCAGAGGAAAGTCTGTGGAAGGCCTGAGCGATCTAGTACCACACAATGGAACTAAATCTGGTCAGTAGGGCATCAGAGTCCATACTCAGAGGACTTACCAAGTCCATAGGAAACTGATGCAGGCTGTCTGCTGGGGAGGCCCGATCTGCCGCTGAGTGCTGTGTGGAGTCGTCAGGCTCCGGAGGCTCGGGCACCATTTTCCTTTTGCCTTTCGCTGAGGCAGGAGAGGATTTGGACTGCTGGCAGTGTTTCTGGTGATTCCTAGCCGAGCGGTACATAACTGCCAGGAGCCAGAGGTGATCCGGAGCAGCGGGGGGTAGATGGTAGGTGCCAGAGTGCAGGCTGTGCTTCAATAGATGAGATTTATTGGTCTGGCGCAGAGCAGGGGAATCAGGTAGCCATCTCCCTCGTTTGCGTGCATGCGCCGCTCGGAAAGAGGGATTTTTTTAAAAAAGAGACAGTCCTTGAAAATGAGGGACAGTCAGTCTCCATGAGTATGCTTTCACTTTTCAGATGTACTTTTACAAGGTGAAAGAATAATGAATAGGTCTATTAAACATATATGTATGTGTGTGTTCGGAATTAACAAATGTACATACAAAGGCACTCCCACCATGCTTTTGGATAAAGTAGCATTATTATTGGAAATAATCAATGTGTTTTTGGCACTGGGAAACACATCTTCAGTTAAAGTGCATTGTATCTCACAGTACATGACATAAATCCATTTCCAGTATGGAACTTATGTAGCATTTACACAGTACATAACAGACACAGATACCATATCTGTAGCATGCCAACAGCTGCAGTCCCAGAAGCTGCAATTAATCCAGCTGCTCTTGCTATGCCTTCTGGGAGTTTAGCTTAAGGCACTGCAGATTGCTGTGTGTGTTATGTACTATATAAACAGTGCCTCCAACAGGATCTACAAGTTTGTTCCCCCAGTATAGTGAAAAATCAAACATTAAACCTGAAAAAGTGGTTTGTGATAAAAAGAAGCACATTGATATTCACTTACCAAAGGAGTAGATTAGTTCACTTGACTTGCTGACTGAATAGTCAAAGTGAACACAGATGGTCATTATTTTATGAGCTAAAAAAAGCCTAAGTTCATATATTGAATATTTTGAATTAATTTAGTAGTATGTCCTGACCAGAGCATTGAGTCCTACTCATCCCATGAGTCATGAGATTATGTGGGAACAAATATATTAATGTCATGCTTTTTAATGGTTGCCTAGCCATCCACTTTAGCAATCACCCAAACTAACATTGCCATTTTATGTTCTTGTTATACCAGTTGCTTTGCTATACATTAAAATCTCATTCACAGCAGGGAATTGCAAAGTAATGCATTTTACACCTGTTGATGTGCTTCGGTGCCATTCATTATGATTAGTGCTTCAATGCGTGACCAAATTGCAAAGGTGCTGCAACACACTGCAGCATAGCACAATGCATGGTTACCTGTATAACTGAGAAAAAAAATGTAGCCTGCTTGAAATTCATAGGCATTCAGATTTGTTCCATTCAATTTATTTGGTGCCTCACAATGAAATGTGCATCAGCACACAAAAATGCATGCATTGCAGTACATTGCATTCTGGTGTTAATCAGCCCTAATACACTATAATTGTCCTGTACCCTCTTTTTAAATACCAGCACGCTCCCTTAAATTTGTCTGTTTTAGATAATGTATAACATTCATGAAAAATATATATATATGTATATACAATTGAATAATATATAGTAAATACCTAAAAACAGACTTTGATTCTGCAGCTACAATTCTATTGGTGCTGTGAAAAGCCTATGTAATTGTCCCTATTCAGTTTGATTGTTCACTAATCCGCTGTGAAGACTGACTTGTGTAAAATTCTTTTAAGGTGCAATTGGAAAACAATTTGTCAAAGAAATATTTCAAAATGTGTAAATCTACCCTAATCCATTCTAATAATAAATTAAAAAACAAAATTTTCTTCAACCAAATTACATGTAGCGGTTTAAACAGTTGTAGACAGATGCATAAAACATTATTCTGCATAAGGTACATTAAATCATACTGCTATACTTTTTAAACCTTTTTTTAAATACATTGGATGAAACATAGCATTAAAAATTTATAAACATGTTTTCTGCTTCCTTGCCTCACATCTCACAGCCTCCGCTAGAGTGTTTTTACAGCTATCCAAATGAAAATAAATGCATTTGTTTAACAGCTTAGCCTTATAAAGTAAACTGGTGCAGAAAAGTGAGCAGATGTGTTGACCAATAAAGATGTAGAAAGAATAAATAATAAAAATGTGTGCCAGTACATAAATAAATACAGTAAATAATTTAGAAATACATAATTTTATATCAGGCATACACACGTTTCTGTGTGAAAAATACCATCAACAAATACATTTTGAACATAATGAGAACAACAAATAAAGGCTGATTTACTAAAGGATTTGAGACTGGTCACACAGCAAAATGTGTGAAGAGTCACTTCAGTTACCTAATCACGTGAAAAGAAAATCTCTGTTTATGGATTTCACCTGCACATGATTGGATAATTGTGTGAACATTCTCAAATCCTTTAGTAATTCAGCCTCATTGTGTCTATGGAAGGGTTAGTATATATTTGTTTGCAGGTTGCATTTAAAACTCTTATGGTAGTTTTAGGACTAAAAGGAGATCCTCGCCAAAACATGTGATGGCACACAGGGAGCAGTATCCTGAGGAGTGGTTGGTGGCTTCTTTCATCACTGGCGCTGCCTCTTTCTTCGTCTGAGGCTGTTTAACATGTGCCAACTCTGCCCCTGGCCAGGGCAGGAGCACTCTTGCTGAGACACTGGATCCCCCAAGCTTTTTGCAGTTTTGTTGCCCTAGTTTTTATGGTTGTGAGCTCTTATTGGTCTTTCACTATTAAACGCTATTCAATCAGCCCATAGTGCTGCTCTTTTCTGTTTGAAAAAATATTTCATTTTATTAAGATAATCATGCAATAAAACTTTCATTAAAAGAAAAAGATAGACAGAAATACCTGATTAAGGCCTTGATACATCCATAAATTTTGATATCCAGTATTTTATCGTCTGCCTTTGCACATAGTACTCTGGTCGCCCCATCTATCAGAGCTTTACTTATATAAAAAAAGTCATATTTTTATTTGCATGCAGCTTACGGCAATAGGGCCTGGATTAATCTGACCCTTTTCATGATTTTGTTGACCCACTTCATCACAGGTTGTAGAAACTGTATCATATCAAGACTTGATGTGAAAAAAATAAGAATAGGGGGGCAATTAAAAAGAAAAATATTAAGGTAGAAAAGCTGATAGATCTATAAGCTTAAGGCTACAAATCCACAAACTTTTTAGTGGTTGTTCCACCCAAACAGAAGAAGGTTTGATGAGACAGACTGGAGGAAAATCTTCCATATTTGTGGCAGTATAGGTTCAAAGGTGATTATGCATTGTTAATATGTTGTTTATGCGACATACAGGTGTCGCATGTTGTAGGTGTTGTTCTAGTCTGTATCTGTATGACTATTCAGACAGTTTACATGAATATATGAACTTATATAAGTATATTTTATTATGAGATTACGTAATCAATATTAATACAGATGCGCTGAGTGGTGAACGGGGATTTGAAACTCCCCTGTGTCTCTGCTTGTGCTTCTGAAGCCTGAATGAATGATCCAACTGTGCATGTGCGGGTATGCAGTACACACAGCTTATGATGTCAGCCATCACAAAAGTTGCACTGAATGATGGACTCAAAGGTGGGGGATAAAATGTGGCTCAGAAAATCACCATTTTCTCTCTAGAAACTTTAGGTCTGCCTCCCTTGTGTTGAAGGAGATCTTGAGATGCTAAACTTAAGACCGACACAAGTAGGTGAGTAAACAAGCACAAGAACAGGAGCCAGAACAGGTAAAAAGAGACATTCTGTATATATGCAGGGCTTTCTTTAATGTGGGGCAAAAAGGGCAGTTGCACAGGGCCCAGTAATTGTTGAGGGTCCCAAAGCAGCTGCCCCTTGAGCCCCTTGTCATGGGGAGAGTGGCAGAAACAGAAGTGAGGAGCAGCAGGAGCAGCATACCCAACACAGGGGCGCCATCCAGAGCCTGGATACCTCCAACCTCCTCTTCACTTCCAGCTCCAACAGTGGCTCAGAGAACAGGCTGATCGGGGAGCACCTAGAACCAGCGGGAGGTGCAGGCAGCCAGTTACTGCTACCCGGAACACTCTACAGTCTATTACATAAAATTGGATCTGCTGGAAGGAGCAGAGCACCTCACCCAGAAGGAGAATGGGCCCTGCCCGCTGCTGGCCAGCGTGAATGTCCTATGGGAGATACTGGACATTGCACACACCTACCCACAGACCAGGACAGGGGGTGCACAGAAGGGACTGCAGACAGGGCTAGGGGTCTCTCTCACCCCTTTCTCTTGCCCACCTTTCTCTCACACTACCCTCTCTTTCACCCCTCTCTCTCTCACCACTTTCTCTCCCTCACCCCATCTCTCTCATCCTCCTCTCTCTCACCCTCCCTCTCTCTTTCTCACCACCCTCTCTCATCCCCAATATCCTCTCTCTCATCCCCCTCCTCTTATCCCCCCTCTCTCTCGCTCTTTCACCCCTCTCTCTTTCACCCATGTCCCTCTCGTTCACCCCCTCTCTCTTTCACCTCTCTCTCTCACACTTCTCTCACACCTTTCTCGCTCTCTCTCACACACCCCCCTTTTTATCTCTCTCACCCCCTCTCTCTCACACCACTCTCTCTCTCACCCTCCTTCTCTCTCACCCCCTCTGTATCTCACCCCCTGTCTTTTACCCACCCCTCCTCTCTCTCACACTCCTCTTTCTCAAACCCCTCTCTTTCTCTCTCTCTCTCACCCCCATCCCTCTCTCCGTCTCTCTCTTAGCCTCCCTCTCTCTCACCCCCCTGCTCACCACCTCTCTTTTTCATCTGCTCTAATCCCCCTCTCTATCACCCGCTCTTTCTCTCTCTCACCCCCCACTATCTTTAACCCTCTCTCTTACCCACCCCCTCTCTCTTTCACCCACCCTCTCTCTCTCACCCCCTCACTCTCACACCCCTGTATCTCACTCCCCTTTCTCTTTCCCCCTCTCAAACCCCTTTCTCTCTCTCACACCCCTCTTTCTATCTCTCTCTTTTAAACCCCCTCTCTCTCTCTCTTCCCATATCTCTCTCCTCCCCCTCGCATGCAGGCAGGGGGAACTGATTGGCTACTGACAGGTGACAGAGAGTGAGTGTCACTGATCCCATCTCCACTCAGCACTGCCACTGATCCCATCCCCCCAGGAACTGCTACTGATCCCATCCTCCCCAAGTACTGTCACTAATCCCATCTCCTGACCAGCACTGCCACTCCTTCCATCCCCACCAGCACTGTCTTCACTCATCCCACCCTGCCCCAGCACTGCCACTGATAGGAAGAAAAAAACGGCTGCACACCACAGGAATGTTCCAACAATTTTATTCCAAATAATAGCAATAAACAGCCAACAAAGACATAGTGTCTGAACCCAGGAGGTGACGTGTGCATTTCACACTGACCTCAGTGTTTCTTCAAACCTGGTTTGAGGAAGCACTGAGGTCAGTGTGAAACGCACTCGTCACCTCCTGGGTTCAGACACTCTGTATTTAAATAGTTACATAGTAGGTGAGGTTGAAAAAAGACACAAGTCCATCAAGCCCAACCTATGTGTGTATTTATATGTCAGTATATCCCTGTATGTTGCGGTCAATCAGGTGCTTATCTAATACTTTCTTGAAGCTATCGATGCCCCTTGCTGAGACCACCGCCTGTGGAAGGGAATTCCACATCCCTTTCTTCAAATTTTAATGAGTGGCCACAAGTCTTATTAAACCCCCTTCCACGAAAGGGAGCTTGTTGGCTGTTTTTTGCTATTTTTTGGAATAAAATTGTTGGAACGTTCCTGTGGTGTGCAGCTGTTCTTTTCTTCTTATTGATCATTGGTGGCGGGACATGGCTTGCACCCAGCACATTCGAACTGTAGTGACTGCTTACCTAGAGCGGCATCTTCCTTGTTTAAATCTACTGGCACTGATACCCTCCCCCGAGCACTGCCACTGATCCCATCAACCCCCCAGCACTGCCAATGATCACAGCTTCCCTCCCCCCAGCCCTGCCACTAATTCCACCCCCTCAGTATTGCCATTAATACAATTACACCCCCCAACCACCACTGCCACTGATCACACCCCCTAGCCCCAGCAACCAATGGGTGACTGGTATTGATGTGCAGTAGCCTCTAGCAACCAATCAACAAGCAGAAATGATGTGCTGTAACCTCTAGCAACTAATCAGTGGTGGTAATGTTATTCTGTAAACTGCTATACTACTAAAGGCCCTTAATATACACCAAAGAAACAATGAACCAAGATATATCTTTACAGTTCCATTCTGAGTGGTAAGGTTTGAAGATGGGATTTAAATGCAAAAAGTACCAACATTTGAATAAACAGAATATGGACAGGTTAATATGTGAAAGCTTTATTAGTGCCTCTTATGCCACGTACACACGAGCGGACTTTCGGGCAGACTTGGTCCGGCAGATCGGACTCAGTCAGACAATTTGATCGTGTGTGGGCTCCAGCGGACTTTTTTTCCCCAAAAGTCAGACGGACCTAGAAATAAAACATGTTTCAAATCTTTCCGACGGACTCGAGTACGGTCAAAAAATCAGTTTGTCTGTATGCTAGTCCGACGGACTAAAACCGACGCTAGGGCAGCTATTGGCTACTGGCTATCAACTTCCTTATTTTAGTCCAGTCGTACGTCATCATGTATGAATCTGTTGGACTGTGTAGGCAAGTCTGTTCATTCAGAAAGTCCGTCGGAAGTCCGTCGGAAGTCTGTCGGATAGTCCGTCGGACCAGTCCGGTCATAAAGTCTGCTCGTGTGTACGCGGCATAAGGGGGTAATTTAATTATAATGGGGAATCAGGAGAGGGAATACAAACAATAGCCTGTCGCAGGGTGAATTTATCAGTATTAGAACAAGTAGAACCTAGAAAAAAACATTCTAGATTCTGGTTGTCGCACCCAGGGATCTATGTGCTGAGCAAATGTGGGTGCATCTAAACAATTAGATAGATGAGAATAATATTTGACTCTTTTACTAACAATGACTATGTGACATTATGCAATACATTAAGGTATGTAAATGGCTGTAAATGGTTTTTGTCAATATGAAACAGTTTTCATAAAGTTCCTGATGAAAAGGGTCAACAGACCCAAGAAACATGTTAAATTCATTTAGGTCACATTGCCAAAATCAACTTGGAACATAAAAATGGAATTTTTTGATGGCTGAGAGAACCAGGGTAGTAAGTGAAAATGCATATCATGAGATATCTTATTTGAAGATTTATGGCTGTATCAAGGTCCCAATTAGGCCTCCTAGGAAATTAGTTTTTTCTTTTAATGAAAACTTTTTAATGCTTGACATTCTTAATTAAACCAAATATATATTTTTTTAATCAATACATTATCAAATGTAAGGCTTCTTGCACACTTATGCCCCGTACACACGGTCGGATTTTCAGATGGAAAATGTCCGATCGGAGCATGTTGTCGGAAATTCCGACCGTGTGTGGGCTCAATCGGACATTTTCCATCGGATTTTCCGACACACAAAGTTTGAGAGCAGGCTATAAAATTTTCCGACAACAAAATCCGATCGCGTCAATTCCGACCGTGTGTGGGCTCAATCGGACATTTTCCATCGGATTTTCCGACACACAAAGTTTGAGAGCAGGCTATAAAATTTTCCGACAACAAAATCCGATCGCGTCAATTCCGACCGTGTGTGGCCTGTTCCGACGCACAAAGTGCCACGCATGCTCAGAAGAAATTCCGTCACGGAACAGCTCGGTCTGGTAAACTTAGCGTTCGCAATGGATACAGCACTTTCGTCACGGTGCAATGTAAAAAATGGTTTAATACAGCGCACTCTCTTCTTCTTTATAATGTGAGAAGTATTAAGTAGTTTTGCTGCTCATATTCACACACACTTCTCACAAACTTCTTTCCTTACTATTTATCGGGATTCCCTCAATATATTTTGATTTGTCACATCTGACAACATTATTTTGGTGTTGTATTTTTTTTTTTTTTGGTTTTAAGGCAGATTAGTTATTTTTGGTTTGTATTTTTTTCAAGGCTGATTTTTCCTGTTTTGGATTTTTATTTGTACTCCAGAAAATTTTTGTGTGTTTTTTGTGTCAAGTTACTACAACACCATTGATATGTTGTTCTATTTAATCTGTAGGAGATTGTTTGGTGTTGTTGTCCCTTGTTAATTTCACATTGTATTTTAGAAATGTACCTGAATCCTCACCAACAAACTGTCCTTTTTGAATGAAAACACACATAGGAGAGTATAAATTTCCCAAAAAAAATGTATTAAGGGCTCACAACTAAACAAAGAGAGAGGCAACGCTTTAGAAACAGCTGGAATGGGTGAAGCCTTGGACCCCCAGGGCACACATCAACTATTTTCAAGCAAAATTGGTGGCCTGAGGAGTCCTTATCTAAGGGAGTGCAGTCTGGTCCAGAAGTCCCAGAGATCCGGAAAGAAGCAAATGACATCTGTGTCCCCAGGCTGTGGTCATACAAGAGACTGCATCTTTTGTCAGACCAGACTGAACCCAGGGCCATCACTCTCTTGTCTTCCTTCCACGCTTCCTTCAACACAGTGGCTCTGGGGGTGGAGTTGTGGCAGCAGGAGGAGGAGGAGGAGGATGGTCCAACTCAATCACGTCGGTCTTGGGTGTTAGTTCCCCACTCACCCCCTTAGTTAGGACTTTATAAAGCAGGTCCTGACATAGCTTGCGTTGACCCTCCTGCATGCCCTGCAGTTTTGTGGCAGCCATGCAGGAAAAGGCCTCTTCAGGAGTGGGTAAGGCACTGAGGGACACAGAAGCCTCCTGAATGAGCCTGAGCGCTGAATCCTGCATGTGAGTCGTCTTCCTCGCTCTTTTGTATGGAAGGCGGAGGGGAGCAACCTGCGATTCTGTCAGGCTGCGACTTGTCCCAGGCTTCTCTTGGCTGCCACTTAGCCCTGCCTCCTCCTGGCTGCCACTAATCCCCGCCTCCTTCTGACTGCCACATTTCACAACCTCCTCCTGGCTGAGGTCTTCCTGTGTATGAAAAAGGGACATAGTTTTAGTTTTTTATTCATCAATCACACACAATTGTCACCTCCTGACCTTTGCAAATTGAATGTTATCAAACATAACAGACTATCCTTCTGAGCCCAGGTTTTTTTCATTCTTGTCCCAATTTCGGTGCCCACTACTGTCTATTGATATGTAAAACACTTTTTTCAATCAGCAATTAGTGATCAATAATAACATCTAGTAAACATCATTTATTTATTGACCAGAAATCTGTAGAAGAATGCTATACCTGACTCAAGCTGGGTTCCTCCACTTCTTCCTGGCTGGAAGGCCCAGGTTGGACATCGGAAGCCTCATCTGGGGTGGAAGGAAGAGTGGAAGGAAGAGTGGAGGGAAGAGTGGAGAGGGATTCCCTGACTTCAGTCTGGTCTGACAGAAATTGCAGTCTCTCATAGTACCACAGCCTGGGGACATAAACGTCATCTGCTGCAGCTCCGGATCTCTGGGAATCTGTGACCTTCTTGCGCTCCCTAAGATAAGTGCTCCTCAGGCCACCAATTTTGGTTTTTAAATAGGGGATTGTTGCTGTGGGGACCACCGGCTTCACCAACTCCAGCAGTTTCTCCAGCACTGCCTGCCTCTTTTGTTTATTATTGTAATGGGGGTGTCTCACCTGCCACAGACAGGGCAGCTCCCTGTATTTGTCTATGAACAGGGGAAGGAAGTTGTGGTCATTGAAGCCATCCATTTTCTCTGCAAGACACAACATAAGACAAACCCTAATGTCAGGCCAAACTCCCCTAATCTTGTTACAATATAGGCTTCCATTTCGAAGCAGTATAGGCCCAAGTGTAGATCTTACCTTCGTTATCATGATCGGTGCCTCCGATGCTCCTTCCTCCGCTCACAGATCGTATGTAATACGCACGCGTGTTACGCTTTATACACACTGCGCATTCGTGTAACTCCTCCCGCCCCTGATGTTCTTTCTAGTCTATTCCCCACCACTTTTCATTCGGTGCAGTGGGGGAAGAGCACATGGCGGATACACAGCAGGTGCGTGCTAATTACAGCAACGAGGAGAAGGGGGAGGAAAGCCCGGAGCCTGAAATGTCTGGATCCAGAAGGAGACGATTTAAGGCCTCAAATATGTCCTTTGGTGAGATGTTGGAAATGGTGGACATCCTGAAGAAGGCCGACTATGATGAGAAGTATGGACCTTACCCCAACCTCAATGTCAGAAAGGCTAAGATAATTGCGAAAGTGGTCAAGAGTCTGCACCGGAATTTTGGGGTACGTCGATCGAAAGATCAGCTCAGGAAGCGGTGGTCGGACCTCAAATTACTAGAACACGAGCAGTACAGAAAGATCCGGAGAGTGCTGCAAAAAAGTAAGTAGTTGTCCTGTGTTCCTAATCTTTATGTTTCTTACGTTCGTGCTGCTCCATGTGCTTTTCTTACAAGTGTACATTTTTAAATGGCAACTTTCATGTTCATGGGCACATTATTCGTTCGTATCAAACATTTTCTTTCGGCCTATAAAACACCATTGTTTAGGCCATATGCATTTGGCCACAATTTTTACGCCCTACTTGTCTGAAACTAATTTGGTTGTGTAGATAGCTTTGTTACTAGAATGAAATGCAAACTAGATTCTGTGTAAGGAGAGGACACTCAGCAGCTGTTTTCACATCTGGACACTGGAGCACTAGTGTGGGACACAAGAACACCATTTTTATTAGGGGCCCCACACAGGTGCTCCAGTGTATACTATAGGGGTGTCTCCATCTGTGAAGCTTGTACAAAACAGGTAAAGTATTGAAGCTTGACAAAGGACACTGAAAATGCTCCATTTTGGAATTTGGCCAAAATAGACAATTGTACCCCACTTCCAAGCAATGTTTCCTATTTATAATTCTGCCATCAAATATCTGTGTGCTAAGTATACCATTTTTGTTTTACATAGGGGAGAAAAGACTCGGAGGACACCCCTCATCCGAGGAGATCACAGACCCCCCACCTCTGGAAGAAGGGGAAATCCCCCCAACACAAGAAGAGCAGGAGGAAGAAGACGTGGTGGAAATTGTCACCACAACAGGTGAGTGTCTGCGACCACAGGTTCAGGTAAGAGATGAATGCCTGCATATTTTTGATACCTTTTTTTTTTTGGTTTCTCTCTTTTTAGGTGATCGTGATGTTGTGTATCCAGATCCTTTCACATCAGAAAGTGTCCAGATCCTGATCGGGGAGATCATGGGCTGTAATTTACAATTGGAAAACCTCAAGAAAAACATCAATGATGTTATTAAAAAAATAATTGATGTTTGATGATCATTGATGTTTTGGGGCGAGTTTAAAACCCCTCCAAACCCTTTTGTTTTTTGGTGTGCTACAATGTTCTAAATGTTTTAGCAATTTTTCAAAAAGCCAAATTTGGAGGATGCACACAGTGTGCCAACATGTGCTATCTGCCATCACAGGAGATCAATGGACCGGACCCGTTTTGGGGGTGCAACCCCTTCCTCAATAATAAAGTAGCTGAGAGGAAGGGGTTGCTCCCCCAAAACACGTCCCTAGATCCCCCGTGATGGCAGCTAGCATATGTTGACATTGGGTTATTTCCTAAGGGCAAATCCTCTTTGCACTACAAGTGCAGTTTCAGTGCAGTTTCAAGTGCAGTTTCAAGTGCACTTGTAGTGCAAAGTGTCTTTGCCTTTAGTAAATAACACCCAACAGTGCTTTGTATAAGGTTACACAATCACGCCATTTTCGGATCTCACCACATTTCTGTCAGAGTCATCTAAAACAAACACAAGCAGTAAATGTCAACAAAGATTTTCTTTTTTTTGTTTTTTTATTTGATAAAGGCTTCACAAATTTGCTGGCATATTGATGGCCCCCCTACCCGCAAAGAACTCCAGGTATCATAACCGGACATCACGGGCACTCAGGGAGGGCAAGCCAGGACGGCCACTTTCAAGCGCCGTCAGTGTTGTTTCATGTATCATTCCGGCCTCAGGCCCAACTGAGCCAGCATAGTTGGCCGAATGTTGGCGTAAAAAGTTATGGAGAATACAGCACACCAGGATTATATGATTAAGTTTATACTCCGCCATATGGATGGGTGTCAGAAATAGGCAGAACCGGCTGGCCAGGATTCCAAATGTGTTCTCCACCACTCTTCTGGCTCTGGCCAGCCGGTAATTAAAAACCCTCTGTTCTGGGGTGAGGGTCCTCATAGGGAATGGCCGCATAAGATGGTCCCCCAGCGCAAACGCTTCATCAGCAATGAAGACAAATGGGAGTCCTTCCACATTGTCATCTGGAGGTGGCAAGTCCAAGCTGCCATTCTGGAGACGCCTGTAAAACTCCATCTGGGCGATGACTCCACCATTGGACATCCGGCCATTCTTCCCCACTTCCACATACAAGAAGTCGTAATTAGCCGACACCACCGCCAACATCACAATACTATTGAACCCCTTATAGTTGAAATAGTACGACCCCTAGTTGGGTGGTGGGACGATGTGGACGTGTTTCCCATCAATTGCCCCTCCGCAGTTAGGAAAGTCCCACCGCTGGGCAAAGTGGGAGGCCACAGTCTGCCATTCCTGTGGCGTGGAAGGAAACTGTTGAGGAAAACAAAAATAAATTAGTATTTTTGCACATAAGCATGGCAAGCAGATTAGACACAAACATTCTTGGCCAACCTCCAGCATTTATTAAGGGGAATTTAACAACACCAAAGTATAAGGTACACCTATCATATTCCCCCCCCCCCTCTCATGGGCCATTTCTAACATTATAGGGGGGGGAATCTTGGACAGGTAATCCTCTCCACTTCATTGAGAGATGAATGCCTAAATACAGGGTATTACTTGGAACAGCCCCTCCTTAGTTACACTGTTGGCAGCCCACTGGACAGGTAAGAAGTATCATAATACAAAGATATAAATACACATTGTACACATTTGAGGACATTTGGACATTCTGCTATTACCTGTCAAGATAATAATAGGATACAAAAACTTTAAACAGTACCATTTGAAAGTATACAGGCAGGCCCTGGAACTACATGCTTTGGGGAATTCATCCATACATCTGAGCACAAAAGAGATGGGTATAGTATGTATGGGTTTGGCAAAGTCAGCAGATAGATGATTGAGGATAGATAGAGAATTGGGATCAGCTGACTTAGCAGTTGGGGGGAGGGAGGGTTACTAAAAATGATTTGGGGACACCACAAAAAAAAGCACTGGCACTCTGCTTGAATTTAAAGCACAAATCACATTTCTAAACATTTTAGGGGTTGTTTGGGGGTAAAGCACAACTATGGAGCTGACAAAATACATTGTTAAGTGACTACATGAGGTGAATATAGGGGCAGGAGAGCATGCTGAGGAGGGTATTGAAGGAAAATATGTATGAAGGACTAAAAAAAATAATTACATAAAAATCCAGCATGCATGAGGACAAAGGGGACATTCACAGCATATTACAATCATGGTAATTAGGGAATGAGGAAAGAAATACAATATATTAGCAAACATTCAATACAATAAAATGTGATATTAAAGGATAAAAATCTTACCTTCATATACTCCTTCTGCAGGACCTGGATGATGGCAGAACAGGTCTCCGGGATAATGATACCCAGAGCCTGGGGGGAGATGCCTGTCGAGAACTTCAAGTCCTGCAGACTTCTCCCTGTCGCCAAGTACCGCAGGGTAGCGACGAGCCTCTGCTCCAGAGTAATGGCTTGCCTCATGCAGGTATCCTGCCTGCTGATATAGGGGGTCAGCGAAGCCAACAAACGGTGAAATACGGGGTCCGTCATCCTGAGAAAGTTCCTGAAATTATCAGGATTATTCTCACGGATCTCACGGAGCAAAGGCATATGAGAGAACTGGTCATGCTGAAGCAACCAATTCTTGGTCCATGAACTCCTCCCCACCCTGTTCATGGACTGGACTTGTGTTAAGGTTGGGATCCCAACACCAAGCCCCCGCACAGCACGAACTCTACGAGGAGTACGTATACGCAACATGGCTAGAAAACGGTCGGCTGCTCAGAACGAAGTAACAGAACGCACTGAAGAACAGCAAGGCCTGTGAAGAGCGACCTGAAAAACAGTAACGAACGAACAAGAACACAATGACTAATTAAAGTCACACGGAACTTGCTTGCACGCACTGAAGAGCAGATACAAACCCACAAGCACAAACTGAACCGCAGAAAACGATATGAAAGCCATGAGTCTGAAAAAGCACGAATCGTCTCACACCAAACTTTTACTAACACGAGATTAGCAAAAGGAGCCCAAAGGGTGCTGCGCTTGGTTCTGAACTGGCCTTTTCTAGTCTCGTCGGACGTGGTTGACGTCACCGCGTTGTTGGCGATCGGAAATTACGACAACTTTGTGCGACCGTGTGTACGCAAAACAAGTTTGAGCCAACATCCGTCGGAAAAAATCCTAGGATTTTGTTGTCGGAATGTCCGAACAAAGTCCGACCGTGTGTACGGGGCATTAGTGTTTTGCCTGTGCAGCACATTCTTGGTGTGTTAGACAGGACTGAAACTTTCTCATTTTAAATCTTCTATTCAGGCCTGACTGATTAAAAACTTGATTTTTGTGGCTACATTTTTGTCTCAAAGTATTGTAGAGGGATCTCTCTGCTCTTCATTTAGATACTTTACTTTTTACTTGCTGCTAGGAGTATTTTAGGGCTCATGTACACAGGGCAGTTGAAAACCTTTTCAGAAAGCAGGAAACTTAAAGGGGGGTTCCGGCCGGGAAAAAAAAAATTAAAAGTCAGCAGTTACAAACATTGTAGCGGCTGATGTTTAATAAGCACACTTACCTGCCCTGGGTGCCCGCGATGTCGGCCGCCCGAGGCCGACCCGTCCCTCGGTTCTCGGGTCCCGGCACTGCCATTTGAACTAAGGGAAACAGGCAGTGGAGCCTTGCGGCTTCACTGCCCGCTTCCTACTGCGCATGCGCGAGTCACTCAGTGCTTTGTGAATGGGACGCGATGTGTTGTGGGACACACACAGTTCCCATAACACACCGCGCCCCATTCCCCAGAAGACAATGTGGGAAAGAGAAGACTGAACATCACCGCAGAGTAGGAAGAGGCAGTTTAGGAAGACTGCCTAGCAACAGCCATTTCAGGTAAGTTACATTTTTTTTTTCCTCCAATTTTTTAGGAATTTTTTTATTCAATTTTTTTTTTTAGGGTGGACCTCCCCTTTAACAGTTGGAAACTGACAGTGAAAAATATCATTTTTACAGCTTTTAAATACCGAGTTTAGCAGCGGTTATCAGCATTTGAGGTTAGAAGCGTTTTTTTAAAGATAACCTCAGGAGACCCTACCAAATGCCCACAATGCATGAAAAACAAGTAAAGTATTAACTATTTCAGCCATTCTGTGAGAAAAGAGAGTAGCAGCAGAGAAAGCAATGAGTTTGTAGATAGTTGTCTTATTTTTTGTGTTTTCACTATGGATCCCATCATGAGCGTGTGTGGAAATGCTCCTGATGTTGCTGTTGCATAGCTGCCAACTGTCCCGAATTTCCCGGGACATTCCCGGGACTTGGACTTCATTCCCGGATTTGTGGCGTCCCGGGAAATGTCCCGAAAAATTCGGTTCCGGTTTTTGAAACCGCCGCCGCCGCCGCCGCCGCTAGAGGTCGGCGGCCGGCGGAGACATTGTCTCCGCCGGCCGCCATTTTGTTGGAGTTCAGGAAGACAGCTGGGGGGGGGGCTAGACGAAGCTTCTGCGTCGCCGCCCACCCCCTGCCCCGCTCCGCCTCGGCCTGCCTCGGCCCGCCCCGCCTCGGCCCGCTCCGCTCCGCCTCGCCCCGCCTCGGCCCGCCCCGCCTCGGCCCGCCCCGCTCCGCCTCGCCCCGCCTACCCCCCGCCCCGCTGCCAGTCTGTTATGGAAAGGGGCGGGGGTTCTAGGTGGGGGGTGAGCGCGCGCACCGCTGTGGGACACGATGTGAGTGGGGGGGGCACTGGGGACACCTGATGTGAGTGGGGGGGGCACTGGGGACACCTGATGTGAGGGGGGGGCACTGGGGACACCTGATGTGAGGGGGGGACACCTGATGTGAGGGGGGGGGGCACTGGGGACACCTGATGTGAGGGGGGGACACCTGATGTGAGGGGGGGGCACTGGGGACACCTGATGTGAGTGGGGGGGGCACTGGGGACACCTGATGTGAGGGGGGGAGGGCACTGGGGACACCTGATGTGAGGGGGGGACACCTGATGTGAGTGGGGGGGGCACTGGGGACACCTGATGTGAGTGGAGGGGGCACTGGGGACACCTGATGTGAGTGGGGGACACCTGATGTGAGGGGGGGACACCTGATGTGAGGGGGGGACACCTGATGTGAGTGGGGGACACCTGATGTGAGTGGGGGACACCTGATGTGAGGGGGGGACACCTGATGTGAGGGGGGGACACCTGATGTGAGGGGGGGGCACTGGGGACACCTGATGTGAGGGGGGGACACCTGATGTGAGGGGGGGCACTGGGGACACCTGATGTGAGTGGGGGGGGCACTGGGGACACCTGATGTGAGGGGGGGGGCACTGGGGACACCTGATGTGAGGCGGGGGCACTGGGGACACCTGATGTGAGGGGGAGCTCCGCCGGGGACTCCTGATGTGAGGGGGGGCTCCGCCGGGGACTCCTGATGTGAGGGGGGGCTCCGCCGGGGACTCCTGATGTGAGGGGGGGCTCCGCCGGGGACTCCTGATGTGAGGGGGGGCTCCGCCGGGGACTCCTGGTGTGAGGGGGGCTCCGCTGGGGACTTCTGATGTGAGGGGGGCTCCACTGGGGACTTCTGATGTGAGGGGGGCTCCACTGGGGACTTCTGATGTGAGGGGGGCTCCACTGGGGACTTCTGATGTGAGGGGGGCTCCACTGGGGACTTCTGATGTGAGGGGGGCTCCGCCGGGGACTCCTGGTGTGAGGGGGGCTCCGCCGGGGACTCCTGGTGTGAGGGGGGCTCCGCCGGGGACTCCTGGTGTGAGGGGGGCTCCGCTGGGGACTCCTGGTGTGAGGGGGGGCTCCGCCGGGGACACCTGATGTGAGGGGGGCTCCGCCGGGGACTCCTGATGTGAGGGGGGCTCCGCTGGGGACTCTTGATGTGAGGGGAGCTCCGCCGGGGACTCCTGATGTGAGGGGGGCTCCGCTGGGGACTCTTGATGTGAGGGGAGCTCCGCCGGGGACTCCTGATGTGAGGGGGGCTCCGCTGGGGACTCTTGATGTGAGGGGAGCTCCGCTGGGGACTTCTGATGTGAGGGGGGCTCCGCCGGGGACTCCTGGTGTGAGGGGGGGCTCCGCTGGGGGCACCTGATGCAAGGACGGACTCTGCTCGGACATCTGAAGCAAGGACGGACGGCTGGTGGCAGGCGACGTGGCAGGTGACACGCTCAGGGATCCCACTGATTCTGCATTATGGTGAGTTGAATGATTTCATTTTATATTACAATGTAATAATAGAAATAATGTGCTTCAATCATCCTGACACCATAACAACCATGGTGCCGGGATGATTGAAGCATTAACACCAGGTGTTTGGAGTATCTTTATCTGCTGATTGTTAAACTTTCTAGAATACACATATTTTTATTGTGTAGGATCTGGGGCTGCTGTCCCGTCATTTCCCTCTCTCTCCCCCTCTCCCCCCCTCTCCATCCCTCATTCATTTCAGACTCTAACCACACCCTCTAGAGCCACGCCCATTTAAGCCACGCCCACAACTTCGCGCGCCGCACTTGTCTATTTTTGATAGGCCACGCCTGCTGGTGAATGCCCCGCCCCCTAATTATTGGACAGCTCCGCCTACAGCCACAAAAGTGTCCCACATTTTTTTTTTACAATGTTGGCAACTATGCTGTTGCTGAGGCTCCGAAGATGTAGAAAATTACATGAGGGGACCAGAGTTCATCTCTACTGGACTCATTCATTGATGCAAGGAACAGCATGTGGTGAAATTTGTGTTTTTTAAACATTTTTATATATTCAAAAATTATCAGAATTATCAGAAAAACGCAAACGCACATAAACGTGGTTCACCGCAGTTACATGCAGTTACAGTTGGTTACAAGCATTTGGCATTTGAAATGCCAGTAAACTATAGTCCTAAATGCTTTTTTTTTTGCTTTCAAAAAATGCCTGTAACCTCAACTGCTTTTAAACTACTATAAACAACTGACATATACCAGAAAAATAACAGAGAGGAGAGTTCAGGGGCTCCTGAAAAAAACACCCATCTGCTACTACACTTTAGTTTAGCAGCTGTAATTTACACAAGGCCTTATACTTACATGTCCCATTTCCCAAGTCTCAAAACAGTGGTCTCTTGCAGAGTTACAGTGGCCAGCAGAATCTTCTCACACACTTCTGGTTGTGTTAGATATCTGTGTATTTCAGTGCAGTTTTGTAGTTTCACCCATTGACATGTACAATACTACATGTGTGTATCCCAGACAAACATGTAGTGTTGTAGAGAGGCTGTAGGGTGGAACCTTAGCATGTGGAGCTGTTTTATGCCTAGGATTCTGCTAGTGGCTTTAGCTCTGAATGAAAAGGAAAATCCAAGGCACAGACAACAGAATTTAACTGATGAATAATGATATATATTGTTTGCTTAGTAGTATACATGTTAGCTTTCCTTTAATACTCTTGGGTCCCTTTCAGCATTATTCCCTTATCATTCACTTAGACCCTTTTCACACTGGGGCCGCGGCCATGTTAGCGCCAAAGCGCAGCTCATTTTAGCTGTGCTTTAGCGCTGTTTAAGCGGCGCTTTTCGGTCACCAGTGGGGTGCTTTTAATTAATTTCAATTGACAGGGTGTTTTGGGAGTGCTGTATACAGTGCTCCCAAACCACACTAAAGATGCTATTTGCAGGATTTTTCCTAGCGACCTGCAAGCGCACAGCCCCAGTGTGAAAAGACACACTGAAATGAATGGAAGGTGGTTTACAGGTGCTGTTTAGAGGCTAGTTATAGCACTAAAATGCCTGAAAACTGCCTCAGTGTGAAAGGGGTCTGTATCTACAACCTATTTTATGCACCACCATATGTAGGTGAATCTTTTGGCAAGATCAATGACAGGAGTCTGTCCTTCTTTTACTCCTCAACCCAGCTGCTATATGTACATGGTACAGATGTGGGGCAGGGGTAGATTTAGTAAATCAGCATAAAAGTTTACAATGTCTGATAAATATATAAGTTTGCCAGAATAGGGAAATCTCTACAAATAATATTATGCACTGCACGGCTAACCCTGTCACAACAACACGCATCCCTTACCAGTATGAGGCTGCATGTCCAACTTTAGGCAACTACCAGCATATCAATTTTCCCCCCAAAAATGATATTGTATACACCAATGTGATTTCTACATAGTTCGAGTGTGTATAGACTATGGATATGTTTATGTTTGCAAAATAAAGCACTTTGAGGGAAAAAATAAATCTTCAATGTTCATGCAAGCTTAAATGTACTGCAAAACTAGCAGCTGTCAAATAACATTTCACTTAAATGATTATTGACCAAGTGAATTATGTTTCCCATGGTGAGAATGAGTTCTTGTTGTAGCTAAAAAGCATATCAACATTTCATTCCTCAATACTAATACCTGAAATATGCAAGCTATTATACAGTTATATCTTTTTTCAACTGTGCAGATTATTAATCCAACTTAAAGGTCCACTCAAGTCAGATATGACAATTTAACCTTGATATACATACAGTAGAGCTATTCTCAAACACACCAATTGCTCTACACACAGGAACTTTTGTAAAAATATCAGCACTAAACATTTTCTCACAGCCATCAATCAGAGTGAAACTTTTCTTTAAATTTCACATGGGATTGGTTATACAGGGTACAGAGAGAGTGGGAAAGTTAAATAGCACAGGTCCCAGGGAGTACATTGAACCATTGCTGGATCTTGCTACTATATTTCACTGTCTCAGTAGGAAGGAACATATCAAATTGCCATGTTCCAGATCCACCTGACCTGGTCCATTGGGCTTTCTCTTTTTGTAGCCCAAAGACAGAGAGAACAGATTGGCTTCACTTTGGTTTTGGGTGACAGAGTCACTAATTTAGCTAATGCTAATTGTATCTTTATTTCTGCAGTTATTTAACCAGTTAAGGACACTTGCAATGCTACACAGTCCAAAAAAATTAATCAAAGATCATAGGGGTATTCTTTGCAAAGTGAATCTTCACCACATTCACTAAGGTCTGGGGTAAATTCCCTTGCAGGGTGCAATCTCACTCACAAAAAGAACAGTGAATGTACCTTAAAGAGGAGTTCCAGCCTGTATTAAAAAAAAATAAAAGTCAGCAGCTAATACTATAGCTGCTGGCTTTTAATATATTGACACTTACCTGTCCAGGGAGTCCATGATGTTGGCATCTGAAGCCGACCCATCCATTGGCTTTGGGGGCAGGTGCCGGAATCCTTACTAAGGGAAACAGGAATCGAAGCTTTGCAGCTTCACAGCCTGTTTCCTACTGTGCATGCCCGAGTCACGCTGCACTTTCTGAATGGTCCCCCTGTCTTCTGGGACTTGTGTGTGTCTCCCAGAAGGAAATGGGAAGGAGGAGGAGACATAAATGATGTAGGTCGATGCGGCACTTACACGGTAGTGAGAGCGAGTTCCTGCTTCTTACAGGTATCTGCTCCCCCCTCCCCCCAAAAGGTGCCAAATGTGGCACTGGAGAGGGGGAAGAAGCAGATAAGCGGAGCTTCCACATTTAAGTGAATCAAATTGCAAAATGCAAAGTGCAAAATGTATCTATGAACACAATATGTTTATGTGTAAGTAAAAATATAAAGACTTACAACTCCAAGTCCTCAATTATAGCTAAAATCTCTTTAAAAACCTTGTGGGATAACCTCTATGCTTATAAAAGTTCTAATTCATTTACCTTGTGTTCCTCCACCTAAAACTGAAATGCACTAACCCTATGCAATGAACCTCCTGCATACCACTAATCAAGAAGTAACCTCAATAGGGGTTATGAGTGCCAGACTCACACCAGAGCTGGTTGAGACTAAGAAGATATTTGCATATTAAACTAGTTTTATGTGAGTGTTTTAAGCTATATCTGTTTGTATTTTTTGACCTAAAGAAAATCAATATTGAACAACACTGCAAAATATAATGATCTACAGTATATCTCATGACTGAAATCATGTGCACAGATGTCTTATATCTTTCTGTAAAAGGAAAGTATTGCACAGGGTGAGGGCTATTTCACTGTTAGTAGGAGGAACACAAGGTAGATAAATAAGGACTTTTTTTTGAGCATGGAGATGATCCCACAGAACCGGGGAGATGCTGATTATAATTACCACTTACTTACTGGGCGCTTTTACTCCCTTCCTGCCCAGGCCAATTTTCAGATTCAGCACTGTCACACTTTGAATGACAATTGTGTGGCCATGCAAAACTCTACCCAAATTACATTTTTATCATTTTTTTCACATAAATAGAACTTTCTTTTGGTGGTATTTAATCACCTCTAGGTTTTTTTATGTTTTGCTAAACAGACAAAAAAAAATGTTTTTCTTTGTTTCTGTTATAAAATTTAATAAGCAAATAAGTATTTTTTCTTGTTCACTGATGTGCGCTGATGAGGTGGCACTGATGAGGCTGCACTGATGGGCACTGATAGGCAGCAATGATGGGCACTGATGGGTACTAATAGGCTGCAATGATGAGCACTGATTGGCACTGATGGGGCTGCACTGATGATCAGTGCCCTGACTATCAGTGTAAACAATGTGCTGACAGGCCTGCTGGTTAACGGCTCTCCTTTCCTCCTACAGACATGGTGTGGGAGGAAAGGACTGCTGATAAATGAGTCTGTTTACATGTGATCAGCTGTGATTGGACACAGCTGATCACAATGTAAAGGGCCACTGTGATTGGCTCTTTACCCTGATTTGTGATCAGCTGTGTCCTAAGGACACAGCAGTTGAAGAGTACACCCGATGTGTGCCGCAGGAGGCACACAGGGGGGCAGGGTTCTAGGAGGATATATATTGACACCTTCCCAGAACTGAACAACTGCACTGTAGCCATCTTTTGGCTGTAGCTCGGTCAGCAAGTGGTTAAATAATTGTCTTTATATATTTATTTATACACACATCTTCTGTGCAGCTTACTGCTTTGCTGTGAACAATCTGAATTATCTTTTTTTCTGTGCTGGGCCCAGCACACTCGAAAATCAAGGTGCCTTGGAAGCACCTCTGTTTAAATGATTATATGTAAATGAAAAATAATCTCAATAATCAAAAAAGAATATCAAGAATTAGTTTACAACTTTCAGGTTTTCTTTAATAAAGTTGACCATAGTCGATTACAGCCTCCCTCTAACTGTTTTGCTGAACAGGTGTTCAGAGAATTTTGCTCAGCTGAATCCATTTCTTTTCCATTTGGATGTGATTGGAGTGTTCTTAGTAATAAATGAATGTAAAAATCCAGTAAAATAAAATACGTGTTGGCACCAGCAAGCAACCACTATCAGTGCAAGCAAGTGACCATGCCAGTACGTTTTGGTGCCACAAAGTGATTGTATCAGAAAGTTATGGTGTGATCACTGGGGAGGATGATGTGATGCTCTAGAGTTGGGGGAGGGGCCTGACGGCAGTGGTGTGGATGCGGGCGGCGGATCTGTTCGTGCTGCTGAAGACACCGGCAAGTGCAGTGTAGGGCCAATGATCTAGCGGCCGGAGCCGTATGTGCAACAGCTGACTCGGTTAGAGCCGAGGTCTACGGGCCGGCCTGGGGCCCCCTGCATGGGCTGAGCGCTCCACCCCCCTCCCCCTGGTTGTTGGTCCGGACTTGTTTCTGGAGCAAGTCCTCCCTGCGCCTCTCCGGAGCCGCCCCCCGCCCCGTTCCTGTACATGGCCATCCCCGGTCAGCCTCGGCCATCCCCGGGTAAGACCGTAGTGGCAGCGTGAGAGAAACCACCTATCTATACATCTAGGATCTTTCTGAGAGGAGCCGGTAGCAGCGGCACGCTGGGAGTCGGCTCCCCTGCCCCCCTGGATTTCCCCCAATCTGGGGAAAGAAGCAAGTTGGATCGCAAGTCGGATCGCTGGATATCTGGAGACGGCTGTGAGTATTGAAGGCTAGAGCTGCGGCTCCCTGCTGTCCCTCTGGAAGGCTCACTGGGAAAGAAGAACAGCAAACCGAGGTAACACTTTGATGGTGATTCTATTTTTATGGTTGGATTATTGCATGTCATGTCCTAGATGAAGAGGTTTCCATAGTTTACCGGTGAAGCGTTTGTAAAGGAAATAAAGGGGAACTAGGCTACTCTGGGTACTCTTTGGGGGCCTATATAAATCGAACTTAAGGAGCTGGCAGAATGATGATAGGTTTAAGTTTTGTGTTAATACCCTCCCTGCACGTTAAAAGGAAAAAAAAAAAAAAAAGCCCACATATCTCTCTAGAGGTGGGTTGAATAGTTTTCAGCTAGAGGAGGAGTGGGGCAGGGTAAGTGGAACTGATTACATCTTGGTACATCTTGGCAACACTAGAGCTCAAACCCACATCCAAGGTTCCTGGAGCCAAACTTTCGATCGGTGTGACCGCACTACTCTACGACAAGCTTGCTCTATGGGAGACAAGGAGGTGTAGAGCGAAGAGAAGAGAATAAGAAGGTTGTGCAGGAGAGAGAGGAAGGGCCGGGGGTGCTGGTGAGTGGGAGCGAACATGCGAGGATGCCCACAAAGAGGGGCAGAATTAAAGAAGCCGATAGAGAGCCTAAACTCTAGCTCTATCCAGAAGTACCTGAAGGAGGCAAATCCAAGAAGTCCAAAAAGTCCAGCGCAAGAAAGCGGACAGCAGGGAGGAAAGGATAAGAAAAAAGATCCAGGGAAGAACAAAGGCGATCACGGCGGATTACCCAGAGAAGAAGCGAAAGATACTGGTCTTGAAGAGGAGAATGGAATCACTACCAACAAAAACGGAATTCTTAGACATGTTTGCTAAGCTGGAAAACGTAATTAAATCCGAGATTCTAAATGTTAGAACTGACATGGGCCACTTGCTGAAGCGAGTGGAAACAGTGGAGGAGGTTTTGGAGCAACAAGATCAAGAAATAGCTGATTTAAAACAACAAATAAGGAATCTGCAATTGGCCCAACGAGACATACAGTATAAAATAGAAGAACAAGAAAATCAAAGCCGCAGACAGAATCTAAGAGTGCGAGGCCTACCAGAACAGCACGAAGAAGATCTGACCATCAAAATTAAAGCGATTTTCAATCCATTATTAAACAGAGGTCCTGACGAAGATCGATCGGATCCATAGGATACGGAAACCCCTAAGCGTCAGCGAAGATACACCTAGAGACGTTATTATCAGATTTCATAATTACGAAGATAAGGCAAGGATCTGGACCAACCTCAGAAGAGCTCAGCTGGTAAAATTTGAGGGGACTGTGGTCCAGATCTTTGACGATATTTCGACAGGGACCTTGGCTAGGAGATGCCAGTTAAGACCTCTGCTAGAGGTCCTGAAAAAGGCGAATTTAAATTACAGTTGGGGTTCCCCTACATCTCTGAATGTTATGAGAGCAGGTAGAACAGTCAGACTGAATTATATAGAGAACCTACAGGATTTTTGTAGAGATTTGGACATACCTGCCCCAGATATGTCCAATTAGGTCGAAGATGACTGAGAACGAGGTCAGGCGACAAATTGAGTAGATGGTCGCTCATGCAAAAATTCCTAAATATTGGGCGGGTGACGGGCGGTCAGGGTGGGGTGGAGGGGGGGCGATCGGGGGAGGGGGGGTATCAGGCATAAAGGATCGAGAGGCTTAAACTACTTCGGCAGCCCGCTGGCCCCATCCCCCCGCATGAGAGGGGGGGCGACCGTGGCGACCCGCTGTCGGAGTCACACCCCAAGAACTTGGCTCGACGTAAGCAGAGAGAAATGATATCTCTCTGCCGCTGACCCAGTGCTAGGCATTGGCTGGTAGGGGGAGAGGGAGGAGGGGGGTGAGAGGGAAGTGGGGCTAGGGAGGGAGGGAGTTGGGGTATGGGGGGGTGGATTGGGGGGAGGGGGGATTTGGTCCTGCAGAGGCTCTGTATAAAGGGGTCAAAGAGCAACATGCGATACTACAACGCAGTTCTACTTAGAGATTAGATGTCGGAGTTCACTTGTCTCACATACAACGTTAAAGGGTTGAACTCCCCCTTAAGAGACACAAGGTGTTGAGAGAGCTGGAGCATCTTAAGGCAGACGTAGTGTTTCTTCAGGAGACCCATCTCGCTCAGGACACACATGTCAGGTTATTTTCGAGGTGCTTCCCCAACTGGTTCTATAGTGATTCCCCCATTAGGAGGGCCAAAGGGGTGGCAATAGGGTTCTCAAAAAGGATTAAGTTTGCGCTCTTGGAGAGGAGCCCAGATATGGAGGGCCGCTACCTCTTTCTGAAGGTGAGGGTGGGGGAAAGAGTTTTTACCCTGGCAAATGTTTATTGCCCTAATAGAAATGCTAGAGATTTTCTGTCTCAGGTATTGAATAAGTTGATGGATTTTAGAGCAGGGGAGGTGATATTGGCAGGAGATCTCAATTTTTGCTTGGACCCAACATTAGATAGTACTACTAGTTCATAGGGAGTGAGTAGGAAACTCCTAAAAAAAAATCGGACAGAAATTGCATAGTTGCCATATGACGGATGCATGGAGAATACAGCACGCAAAGGATAGGGACTATACTTTTTTCTTCGGTCCACGGGTCTTATTCAAGGCTCGATTATTTTTTGGTGGATCATAGCCTATTAGAACATGTTAAGGATACGCAGATTGGAGTGGCTATGCTGTCCGACCACGCTCCGGTCGCGATGAGGGTGAGGATCCCGGGATTCCGGGGGTCCCCATTTTCATGGCGGCTGGATGAAAGGCTCATCGAGATTCCGAGTGTCAGTAGTAAGATACAGGAAGAAATAGATGGGTTTTTATCGATAAACGATACCAGTGAGATTTCCGGATAAGTTTTGTGGGAGTCCTTAAAAGCGTATTTAAGAGATATTCTGATTTCACTAGGGGCCAAAGTGAAAAAAGATAGTGCACAGAGGAAAACAGAACTGTTAGAAGAAATTTATCAGCTCGAACAGTTACATAAAGCGGCCGGCGGTAGACATAATTCAACCCTACATCAACTAATTATAAAAACAGAAGAACTAAAAGATTTAATGGAGATCGATTACAAACGTACTTTAAATAAAAACTTAAAAGATAGATTTAGATGGAGTAATAAGGTGGGGAAGCATCTGGCCACAGTTTAGAAAAGGAAAAGAGGTACCAATTTTATAGAGAGAATTCAAAATAAAAGGGGGGTACTAAAATATACTTCCAGAGATATAGCTGAAGAATTCCGGAATTACTTTTCATCCCTCTATAAGGTGAGGCAAGGCGGGTTTCGCACCCCGGAAAGAGAGGAAAAAATAGACGAGTTTATAAGGGAAGCAGGTTTACCATGCCTCTCCGACAGACAGCGATCCTGAAGAACTAGAGTGTCCGATCACCGTGGAAGAGATCGAGAAGGCCTTGAAGGTATCTCCCTCTGGAAAGAGCCCAGGGCCTGATGGCTTTACTTCCTATATCTAATAAAAATTTAAGGAGCCCTTGATCCCCAAGCTATGCCAGATTTGGAATAGGCTAGGGGGCCAGGAAGAGTTATGTGAGGGGGCATTGATGGCCTCAGTAACTCTAATACCAAAGGAAGGAAAAGATAGTTCGTTGTGTTCAAGCTACAGGCCGATAGCATTACTCAACGCAGACATTAAATTATACGCCAAGGTATTAGCCAGCAGATTAAAGGACAAAATGTCGTACTGGGTCCATCCAGACCAGACCGGTTTCATACCGGGGAGAGAGGGGAGGGATAACGGCATTAGGTCGCTCCTGGTAATGGAAGCGATGAAAACAGGGGGGACCACCGGCCTACTTCTGTCGATTGATGCAGCGAAAGCCTTCGACAGAGTAGACTTGGGGTTCATGTTGAGGACGTTGAGCGCAGTCGGTCTGGGGGGTACCATGTTGAACTGGATTAGAGCACTGTATAGATCTCCCACGGCATTTGTCAGGGTGAATGGCTTACCATCGGCGGAGTTCAGGATGGAGAATGGGACCAGGCAGGGCTGTCCCTCCTCCTGTTTGTTTTAACTCTAGAACCCTTACTTGCCTCAATCCGAAAGAATCCGGACATATGCAGATGGATGGTGGAGGGTGAAGAGCACAAGCTCTCGGTGTTCGCCAATGACGTATTGTTTTACATTGTTAAACCAAGGATTACACTTCCCAATCTTCTAGCTACTCTGAGGAGATATGGGGAGTTATTGAACTTCAAGGTTAACCTTAGCAAATCTGTTGTTTTAAACATCAATATCGATGGACAACAAGCATCTAAACTTAAGGAAAATTTTCATTTTCCGTGGAACAAAAAAATCAGCTATCTGGGAGTTATATTAGCAAATTCCATAAGGAAATTATATCTATTAAATTTTATTCCTCTTCTTGACAAGATCAAGCAGGAAACGAGAAAAAATATGCATCTTCCAATCTCTTGGATTGGTCGAGTAAATACTGTAAAAATGACCCTGGCCCCGAAGATCCTGTATAAAATGTAGCTTCTCCCAATCCCGTTAACACAGACCTTTTTCAGGGTATTGAATAATATTCTCACTAGATTCATATGGAAAAACAAGAAGCCACGGATTGCATACAAGGTACTGAGTAGGGATAAAGCACAGGGGGGTTTGGCACTCCCGGATTTTAAAAAATATCACAGAGCGATAGCACTATCACAGGTGTTAGATTGGGGAAAGGAATCGACAAATAAAAGATGGGTAAACTTAGAAAAAAATATGAGTAGCGCAAAACTTCACCAATTGATTTGGAATCCCCCACACTTTAGGAAATTAGGTCCAAATGCACATATAATTACACGTTACACTTTAAAGATATGGGATCAGTTACATAAACAAAATGCTTGGGAGTTTAATTCACCATTTATATATTTAAAAGATAATGAGTTTTTTCCGCTAGGGTTGAGGGAAGTGGGAGTAAACTGGATAAAAAACAATGATACACAATTGATAGATATTATGAATAATGGTAAAATTGTCACATTTCAGGAGTTAAACCTACTCAAGGACCTAGTGAAAATAGACACATGGCATTATAACCAGCTTTTGCTCTTTATTAAAAGCCTTCCTGGCCCCATTAGAGATAAGAAGAACCTCAGCTCTTTGGACAAATTGTTCTTGAAGAACAGAGTCATAAGGAAAACAAAAGAATTATATAAAATAATGCGGGAGGAGGGTGAAGTAGTGAAACCGCTCTACTTCAACAAATGGGAATCCGAATTGGGTTCTTTACCCAGTGGAGTAACTTGGGAATCCATCTCAAATGCTATACATAAATCAGCAGTAGACATGAGATTGGTTGAATCAAATTTTAAATGTTTAGCCAGATGGTATATGACACCAGATAGATTAAACAAGATGCAGCCAGAAATTCCGGGAAACTGCTGGAGGGGGTGCTCTACCAGGGGAACGATGGCCCACCTTTGGTGGGAATGCCCTATTATCAGCAGCAGGACGTGTTAAAGACAATACAGGAGATAATAGGTACGGAGATCAAGGCGGACCCGTGGGTGTGCTTGTTCCATGGGACGGAAGGTCATAGCAGTAAGTACATTGCATCTTTAACTCTGGTTCTACTTAATGTGGCAAAAAGTCTAATACCAAAAAAAGGCAAGAGGTTGAGGGCCCAAGCATTCGCGACTGGTTAGTGAGGGTTAACAAAACTTATATCCTAGAGGTGGGTGAGGCGGAAGATATTAGGCCAGAGTCAGAAGAGGATTTGGGTGGAGCAAAGTGGGCAAAGTGGATATCCTTTAAAAAAACAGTGGTATAGTGGGGCATAGTATTAGTGTTGGGATTTTTAAACTTTTGTAAAGAATAAATAAAGATTTTCTGAAACAAAAAATAAAAAGCTACGCTTCTGCTACTATGATGTGACGATTATGAGATGGGAAAAAATGAGCCATAAATGGTGATTTAAATCCTCTCAATCTAAAAGCTGATGTAGCAAAAAAAAAAAAAAGAAAGTTCTGGTGCCAGCAAGGGACTATGACAATCTTTCTATGATCATCTTGAGCTGGACCAAGCCAAGTGTCAGAGTATCAAAGAGGATCAAAGTATATGAAATTATCTTACAGAGAATTCAGGAGAATGCCAGCTATCACGCCACAACCTAACCATGACTCAAAGCAAATTATTTCTGCTACATACTACATCACTTTCTCTTAAAGCCCTTCCCCCTCAAAAAACAACACTTTCATGGGCATTTAACAAGATTGATGCTTTTTCAAAGCTTTAAAAATGCATCAAAAACACTATAGGCATGCTAATGAGCATTGCTTCATTCCTCATAATCAAAAGATGTGTGAATGAGCCCTAATAGGCTGTGCAATAAATCAGATATAGCAGCAAACAGCATAAAGGTGTAAACTTATGCACAAGTCAAACATTATATTTAAACAAATAGTGCAGCACAGCCCAAATTGTCTCAACCCTCCATAAATAACATATCATTTTCTATTAAATATACACAATTCATATAAATGATCAACATTTTTATATGTTATGATCACTTATATGAATTGTGTATATTTAATAGAAAATTATATGTTATTTATGGATGGTTGGGATGATTTGGGTTGTGCTGCACTTTTTGTTTATACAGTATATATAGTTTGGTGGTGTGGTGTTTTTTTACCTTATAATGTAACTAAAGGTGACTAAGAAAAAAGAAATAAAAAGAAATAAAAAAGGAAAAAAACAGTGGCGCTATCCTAAGACAGAATTGTACAATTAAGACAACACTGAATCCCATGATTAAGTCAGTGTGTGACGAAACATGTTGGGGGCGTGGCTGTATGGGGTTCTTCATCAGTGATGTGTGACGCTTTTAGCCAAACGAGGAAGTGGTGATTTGATAGAGTGGCCAGGCATCGAGGAGTGGGTGAGAGCTGATATCTGACGCCTGCATACCTCGGGTCCGCAGTGACTGTAGCCCTACACTGTGTGATCCAACTGTTTAGTGTGCTGTGTTTTGAAGCTGTTTCTGCTTGTTTGGATTTGCAAAATGTGAGTGGAAAAGTTGAAGAGGGTTAGTGGTCAAACCACACATGTGAGGACTGTTTTACACTATTGGAGCACCTTTTTCATTTTTACATGTGGTACGATTTCTGCACACACTATTGGATTTTTGGTTTGCCGATTTAACCCTTTCCGTATGGTTATAAAAGCGCTTTAGCCTTGCACGCAAGTGTAGGCATTTGGAGTTGGTGAGTGCATTTCTTAAGGGAGTGGGATCACTCAACACTTTGGTGTGGTGGAAGTTATTAAGAAGACACTACCATTCAAACAATTTTTGTGTACATCAATTTATGGACTTTTTTGTCTGATTTATTCACTTATTAATTTCACTTGACACGTGGTGTTTTAATTGTTGATCAGAATATTTACACAATTTTTCAGTGTTGTCTTAATTGTACAATTCTGTCTTAGGATAGCGCCACTGTTTTTTTCCTTTTTTATTTCTTTTTATTTCTTTTTTCTCAGTCACCTTTAGTTACATTATAAGGTAAAAAAAAACACCATGTTTTCTAATCCTTAAAGTGGCCGCTTTATATTTATTTTTATATTTGCTAAGCATTTTTCATCTGAGGCGCAGTGGTGGTAATTGAAGTATAGGTGGGCTGTGTTACTTTAATACCAACAACTTGTTGATAGATATATATATATATATATATATATATATATATATATATATATATATATATATATATACACACATACAGTACCTCACAAAAGTGAGTACACCCCTCACATTTTTGTGAATGTTTTATTATATCTTTTCATGTGATAACACTGAAGAACTTAGATAGATATATATAAATATATATATATACGCTGCACTAAAAGGTATGTTACATACCTTTTAGCACAGCATATATATATCTTTTTATAATTGTTTTTGCACGCTACATGTGACGTGTGTAACGCTAGCAGCTTTAGGTAATTTTATTTACGTTTTAGAATCTAGGAATTGGTGGCAGGCAGGATTGTCTTTCTATTTACTGAAGAAATTACACTTTGCTACAATGTAAAGTAGTGAGTGTACAGCTTGTATAACAGTGTAAATGTGCTGCCCCCTCAAAATAATTCAACACATAGCCATTAATGTCTAAACCACTGGCAACAAAAGTGAGTACACCCCTAAGTGAAAATTTCCAAATTGGGCCCAAAGTGTCAATATTTTGTGTGGTCACCATTATTTTCCAGCACTGCCTTAACCCTCTTGAGCATAAAGTTCACCAGAGCTTCACAGGTTGCCACTGGAGTGCTCTTCCACTCCTCCATGACGACATCGCAGAGCTGGTGGATATTAGAGACCTTGCACTCCTCCACCTTCCATTTGAGGATGCCCCACAGATGCTCAATAGGGTTTAGGTCTGAAGACATGCTTGGCCAGTCCATCACCTTTACCCTCAGCTTCTTTAGCAAGGCAGTGGTCATCTTAGAGGTGTGTTTGGGGTCGTTATCATGTTGGAATACTGCCCTGCGAACTAGTCTCCAAAGGGAGGGGATCATGCTCTGCTTCAGTATGTCACAGTACATGTTGGCATTCATGGTTGCCTCAATGAACTGTAGCTCCCCAGTGCCGACAGCACTCATGCAGCCCCAGACCATGACACTCCCACCACCATGCTTGACTGTGGGCAAAACACACTTGTATTTGTACTCCTCACCTGGTAGCCGCCACACACACCTGACACCATCTAAACCAAATAAGTGTATCTTGGTCTCATCAGACCACAGGACATGGTTCCAGTAATCCATATCCTTAGTCTGCTTGTCTTCAGTAAACTGCTTTCTTGTGCTTCATCTTTAGAAGAGGCTTCCTTCTGGGATGACGGCCATGTGGACCAATTTGATGCAGTGTGCGGAGTATGGTCTGAGCACTGACAGGCTGACCCCCAACCCCTTCAACCTCTGCAGCAATGCTAGCTGCACTCATACGTCTATTTCCCAAGGCAACCTCTGGATATGACGCTGAGTACATGCATTCAACTTCTTTGGTCGACCATGGCGAGACCTGTTCTGAGTGGAACCTGTCCTGTTAAACTGCTGTATGGTCTTGGTCACCGTGCTGCAGCTCAGTTTCAGCATTGACAAACTTCTTATAGTCTAGGCCATCTTTATGTAGAGCAGCAATTCTTTCTTTGCCATGAGGTGCCATGTTGAACTTCCAGTGACCAGTATGGGAGAGTGAGAGTGATAACACCAAATTTAACACACCTGCTCCCCATTCACACCTGAGATCTTGTAATACTAATGAATCACATGACACCGGTTGGGAAAATGGCTAATTGGGCCCAATTTGGACATTTTCACTTAGGTGTATACTCACTTTTTGTTGCCAGCGGTTTATACATTAATGGCTGTGGGTTGAATTATTTTGAGGGGACAGCAAATGTACACTGTTATGCAAACTGTACACTCACCGCTTCACATTGTAGCAAAATATAATTTCTTCAGTGTTGTCACATGAAAAGATATAATAAAATATTTACAAAAATGTGAGGGGTGTACTCACTTTTGTGAGATATTGTATTATATTGGGTTTATTGCAGTCAGTTTTTGTTATTAGTCAAACATTAAGGTGTTCCACATCCTGGCCTGTACTGTATTTTGTTCAGAGGCTGTCCCAACCCCACTCCCCCCATCTAGCACAATAATTGCCGGTCTTTACTTTCTGACTAGCATTGAACCTTAGTGAAATGCAATCTGTGTTTCCTGGCTCGGAGAATTACCTTCTCTCTGAGACCACTGCAACATTTTTCCACATGAGAAGAATCCATCATAGAAGGTTGAAACACAATCAAAACAGAACACAGATGAGGGGGATGTAGAACTAATTAAGATAATAGCAGAAGTACTGCAGTGCCTTCTCTTTGGCAGAATTTTTAGTTTTAAAAAGTAATGGTTGACAGGATCACTTTAAGCGCATTTGTAATATTTACTGAATAAATAGCAGTTCACTCATTAAATTTACTTGTTAGAATTAATGACATGAAAAGCATATGTATGAGATTTTATTTTAAAACTACAACTAACATTTAGCTATAATATGTAGGTACATTGTGTTATTGTGAATAGTACATGATTTGCTTTTGCCCTCAGTATAGAACTTGTTACAGCGATTAAAAAGATGTTGGAGGCTATAATAAAACTTACCACTGAATCCAAAGCTTTGCCAATAAGTGGTTTACCAATGTATCCTAAGCTCTGGCCGTAACTGGAACAAATGCATTATAACTGGCTTCTTCTGTTCCATGAATGTTTGTAGACTCTCAAATGCTTTTAAAGATTTCATATATTAAAGGGCATACATCACATGTCTACATTTTCCAATGCTGCAGTGTGTTGTAAACGTTAATTTAGTTTTCGTCTGCCGATTATATTCAGTTTTATGAAAACCATTTACAGAAGTTATATAGACACTTTGAAGACAATTAAAAACTTAACTAACTTTTATGTGCTTCACAATCTCATTCCAGTTCTCTGAACAATGTTAATGATTAATTTACAGTGTTAAATTTGAAAATATTATTTTAGCTTACAAAAAATGTAACAAAAAAAGTGTCACTATTGCTTAATAAGCAGTGACTAGCTGACAATATAACTTCAGTCAGTGCCATTGATGTGTTTTGAGGCAGTAGGACAGGTGGTCTGTAAGTCCAAAATATCACTAGGAGCACTTGAGTAGATGTAATGTCCTGTGGTATGTAATAAGCACATGAAAGGGCGTAAGGGATGAGCTACACATCAAGATATATTGTTGCCCGTATGTTGTCAAGGCTGTTCACATGTGATCTGTGTATTATTACAAGTACCTATTTGCATCATGACTAACTTTTTGTCGCTGGTGTATTGCGCCAATTGTCCATATGTTGCTCACATGATGTAATAATTTGCCATGATTTCTGGTTTGTTTCCTGTGTATTATAACAGCTGCCCATTAATTGCCAAAATACTGTAACCGTTTCCTGTTTGTTGCCTATGTATTACCACATTTGCTCATATTTGTTGTGTGTATTGTCACAGTTGCCCCCTTTTCACCTGTGCTTTGCCACCCTGCTAATTTCTTGCAATCTATTGTCAAGATTGTTGCCCACATATTGCAACAGTTGTTCATTTGTTTCCTACATATTATAATGATTATCTGTTTGTTGAGCGAGTGTTGTGAAAACACTGTTGACTGTATAATGTTACAAGTTCCCATTTTTAGCCTGTTATACTATCATAATTGACATTTTTGCCCATTTATTGTTATTTGTTTTGTGATCTTTGTTTAGAGGATCATATTATCATAATTTAATATTCTGCCTATTTCTATCAAACCACACTACTATTATACCCATGATGCACTTCACTATAAAACTCTTTCATTTGTTGCCAAAAGTTATTTATGGATTGGTTGCTAGGCGTGATTTGTTATGAGTAACCAAGCTTACACTGACCAAATGATTCTGTTGGCTTTTAATTTTAGTGTCACATATGTTTTTATTAACAATATCAGAGAATATTTATACACAAATATTGGTAGTCAGTTATTGATGACAAAGACATCACTGAGTATTTCTTAGTCCAGTGTACAATGTTTGATTAGATCTTGCGTGAGAGGGGACCCTCATCAACCAGCAATATTATATACTAATGAACTGTCTATAAAAACCTATAAATTAGTCTAGGAGAGACTATAACCACTGACTATGAGGTCATATTAAAGTTCAGGAAAGCGAGGAGAAAGAGAAGAGAAGCGGGTTGAAAAAAGAAAAGAGGGATAGGATACAGGGGAGGGGAAGGGCGTGGAGTAGACCTCGGCATGACAATGTATGTCAGGAGTATTAAAGATGAATATTTGTGTCTAACCTTCGGTGGTCAATAAAGTTTTCAGGGCGTCTGACGTAGAGTATTCAATCCAGATAAGCCATAGAGTTTTGAATTTATCAAAAGTATCGTTATCCATGGCTAACCTCTCCTCCATGCGCATAATGTCATTCATTGTCGACACCCATAAAGTAAGTGGGGGTCTAGTGGGGGTTTTCCAAAATAAGGGTATGATCTGCCAGGTAGCCGATAAAAAAAGCGTAAAAGGGAGCATTTCTGCGAGGTGATGGAACCAGGAAGCATGGATAGTAATGCAATTTCTGGGGAGGGTGGTAAGGGTTGACCATAGAGACTACTGTAAATGGAAAAAACCTGGGACCAGAGTGGTTGAATAGATGAGCAGTCCCACCATATATGTAGGTAGCTTCCGTTTTCTGAGCCACACCTCCAACAGGAGGATGGGACCGAGGGGAAAATTTTGTTAAGGGATTGAGGGTCCTTGTACCATCGGGAGAGAAGCTTAAAATTTTTTTCCTGGGTATAACAGGATATTGAAGATTTATGCATAAAGTAATATGATTTTTGCCAATCCTCTGAATGAAATTCCTTTCCCAGCTCTGTGGACCACTTCTTGGTGTATGAAGGAGGTCGGTTATGTAGCAGTATATTTTGTACCGTGCATAGGGTGGAAAGTAAGTGTCTGGGTGTTTCCGTAAGAGAGCACAGTTGTTCGAATTCCGTTAAGGGTCTGTGGATTTGAGATGTGGAGAACAGGTCGGAGCAATAGGAGGATATACGGAGGGCTGTGAGCCAAGTACCCTGTGTGTTTGGAAGGATGGGTGCACCAGAGGTAGGGTTTACAAATGATCTCGCCACGGGCCACATAGAGCGGGAATATGGGCCTATTGTGGTGGAGCCTTCATCCTGAGGGAGTGCGGGGTGGTCAAATAGGGAAGTGAGTGGCGAAGGGTATGAGGATAGGAGAGTCTGTATGCCTTTCTTGTACCAAAAATGTAAAGCTGCAATCGTCAGTGGGGAAGTAGAGGAGAGTGAATGTAAATGTTGTCCGTATCCCCAGAGCAAGGCCCTGAGATCTAAAGTGGATAGATCTTGTTCCACCATTGTGGACGCCTTGGGGAAAGGGCAAGGGAACCATTCTAGAACCCGGGATAACAGTGCCGCTCTATGGTATAGCTCATAGTCAGGTAGGCCCACTCCGCCTTGTATTTTGGGGTACGTGAGTAAGTTGTGACGAATGCGGGACATGCCATTTTGCCATATGAATCGTATGGACATAGAGCGAAGAGACGTGAAAAATTGTTTAGGGACCATAATAGGAACGGTTTGAAATAAATATAGTAATTTTGGTAGGGTGTCCATTTTCAATGTATTAATGCGCCCAAACCAAGGTAGTGTGGAGGGGTTCCATGAATCTAATTCCTTCCTAATCCGGGCTAGGAGGGGTATATAATTTAAAGCATAGAGATCGGAGAGATTGGAAGGAATCGTGATCCCTAAATAAGAGATGCCTCTGGAACCCCATTGGAAGGGAAAATTAGTCTGTAGTTATGTAAGGGTGGTACTGGGTAATGATATGTTTAAGGCCTCAGTCTTAGACATGTTCAGTTTGAAATTACTAAACTGTCCAAATCTACGAAATTCGTGCATCAGGGAGGGTAGGGTGGTATGAGGTTGTTGTATATAGACTAATAAATCATCTGCGTAAAGCGAAAGTTTATGTTGAGATGAGGGTGTCTGAATTCCTACTATAGATGTATTTTGTCTAATGGCCTGGGCCAGGTGTTCGATCACTAAAACAAAAAGAAGGGGAGACAGGGGGCAGCCCTGTCGTGTGCCATTTGAAATCTGGAATGAAGCGGAGGAGGAACCGTTGACCAGGACTGACGCCGAGGGACGTGAGTATAGGGCCATGATCCTAGAGACAAAAGTGGAGCCAAGGCCTATCTGTTGCAAAAAGAGGCGTAAAAAGTCCCAATTGACCCAGTCAAAGGCCTTCTTGGCATCAAACGAGAGCAGGCAAGCTTTTAGATTGTGTTTTCGGATATAGGAAATGAGGTGAATGGTTTTTGTGGTATTGTCCCTAGCTTCTCGGCCAGGGACAAATCCCACCTGGTCTTTGTGTATGAGTGAAGGTAGGATAGGAGATAAGCGGTTAGCCAGGACTTTGGCGTAGAGCTTAATATCCAGGTTAAGAAGTGAAATGGGACGATAACTGCTACATTGAGAGGGGTCTTTGCCCGGTTTGGGTATTACTGAAATATTAGCTGCTAGTAGGTCTCTAGAGGGAAGATGGGTATCGTCTATATAGTTAAATGCGCTAGTTAACAATGGGGTCAGATGATGAGCAAAGGATTTATAGAATCTCGGGGAGAACCCATCGGGGCCTGGGCATTTACCATTTTTCAGGCTTTTGATAGCGGTAGTGAATTCCTCTGTTGTAAGGGGGTCGTCCATGGCAGATGTCTGTTCAGGGTTTAGATGTGGTAGAGCTGTGTCAGAGACGTAGTCCTGCATAGAGGATAGGTGTGTGTCGTTAGTAGGGGTCGTCCCGTTTGGGGTGTAGAGATTGTATAAGTTTGAGTAGTATTGTTTAAATGCGTCAGCATGCCATTGGGGTTATTCATTTTTCGTTGGTCAGATGTACAAATTTGTGGTATAGGTCGGCGTGGGGGGCAAGGATGAAGAAATCTCGCGAGGTGTTGTCCACATTTGTTAGCTAAAGTGTAATGTCGGTTACGTCCTCGGTCTCTGGCTATAAGGGAGTTAGCATCGAGTAGGCGGAGCAGGTCTCTACGCGCATTAGAGAGGTCGGTATATGTTGCAGGGTCTAAGTCTCGCTTATGTGTAACTTCAAGCGTTTTAATCATAGATAAGAGACGTGAGATATCGGCCATTCTGGCTTTTTTTAGCCGAGAGCCATGCTGGATTAGTGTCCCTCTAAGTACACATTTCAGAGCTTCCCATTTAATAAGGGGATTAGTATAATCTTGGCGGTGATCTGCAATAAAGTCACTAATCGTTTTTTCAACTGCTGCAACACATACCGAGTCAGTCAGTAGATTGTCATTAAGTCGCCACGAGGACCTGGTACGAGATTTTGGCGGATGGGCTAGGTTGAGGTGTACGGGTGCATGATCTGACCAGAGGATATTTCCTATGGAGGCCTTGAGTGGTATATCTAGTAATGTTTGGGAAATTAGAAAGTAATCGATACGGCTATAGGATTTATGAGCTACTGAGTAACAGCTGTAGTCTCTCTCTAGGGGATGTTGTATCCTCCATATGTCTACGAGCTGTGCCGAGTTTAAAAGGGATTTTATGTGTGTAAGAGTCGTGTGGGACATGGCTGACTTACCCGAAGAAGTGTCCACGGCTGGAGAAAGAGTTGTGTTGAGGTCACCACCTAAAATGACACAAGGACCCCCAAACGATAGCAATTTGTTTAGAACCTTGGACAGAAAGTTCCCTTGATCCTGGCTTGGTCCATAGACATCAGCCACTGTAAAGACAGAAGAATTAAATTTGAGTTTGAGGAATAAATAACGCCCTAGCGGGTCTATTAGGGAATCTAAGACTTCTGGGTGGAACAATTTGTGGAAAGCTATAGATACCCTTTTGGATTTTGCATGAGGGTTCGTACTGTGGAACCATTGGGGAAAATGAGGGTTTTTAAGGGATGGAATCTCTGAAGCAGGATTTTAGTTTTAGTCTTATGAAAGTGGTATAACACCTGGCTTCTTTTTTCGGGGGTATTGAAGCCTCTACAGTTATAGGACGATAAGGTTAGATGCTCAGGAGAAGACATAATAGGAGTGAGGAGAGGTAGTAGTATATGTTAATAACGTCCGCGCCGAGGTCCATCCAGCCCAAGAGTAGGGGGGTGAAGTAAGTGGGTAGGTAAGGGAAGAAAAAAAGGTGGTAGAGGAGGGAGGAAAAGGGAGGGAGAAAGTAAAAGAGAAAAATAGGTAAAAAAAATAAGCCACTAGGTGGCAGCATTAAATAATCCTTTGAATGTAGAAACATTTCTATAAAGTGCTTATAAACTAATATCAGTAAAGTGCGCAAACAGGCACTACAAGTCCTAAGGGGGGGGATGTGGTGAGCACCTAGAGTGCCTCCCGGGGGGAGCAAAAGCTGGTGAAAACATTATATAACCATCAATTTGTTATCATAAGGTAACCTGGTAAGAACATATAAGTAATAACTTGTCACATATAACGTGTATACCCCCTCTCCCTCTCAAATACATCAGAGAAAAACATGGAAGCATTTCTATAAGGCTTTCGTATATTAATTTGCAGTTAAGAGCGAGTTTCAATATGGATGGGGGGGATAAGCCATAATTATAGAACCCATCCGCCCCAGCCTTGTCCCCAGAAAAAAAAAGGAACAAAGAAAATGTAAACAATAATAGAGAAAAAATTTGAAAGGATCATCCTGAAAAGGACATCCAACTAGGATAATGTAGGGGGACAAAAAGGCAGCTGTAAAAATGATGATGCGAAAAAAGTAAAAAAAAGAAAAAGAAAAAAAAGGAGGGGGGAGGGGGGGTGTTGGATCTGTAACACTGTTAGAGTAGTAGACAGGTAGGTAGTCCAGGCAGATCTTTACCACTGAAAAGTGGTTCATGGGTAGACGGCCTGCACCGCTTTCCTATTCTTTCCTTTCTTGAGAAAAAAAAAAAGGGGAAGAGAGCAAAAGAAAAAGGAAACAATACAATAGTCACGGTGGCAGGGTAAAGATGTGGTGTCTGCAGGGCCTAGAGACCAGTCAGCCGTCTGGAGACTTCTGAGGGGAGCTTCTGGGTCGCTTGTTCTTGTTCGCTTTCTGCCATTGTGTGTGGAATGGAAGTCCCGGTGTAGCAGAAGGAAGGGGCCAGTCTGGCAGGGAGATCTGGGGTAGCTCCAGAGTGCTCAGGAACCTTGGTAGATCTCCTAATGTGCGGAAAAGGGATGTTTTGCCTTCATGATGAACCCGTAATTGAAAAGGGAACCGCCATTGATATTTGATCTTTCTTTCCTGAAGAACAGATGTAATCGGTTTAAGTGCACGTCGCATGGCCAGAGTTTGGCGCGACAGGTCAGGCAGCAGCATTACTGGGGTGTCATTCAGCCGAATGGAGTCCTGTGTGCTGGCTGCTTTCATGATCTCCTCTTTAACTTTATAAAAGTGCACTCTGCAGAGCGTGTCCCGAACAAAGGAGGAATCAGAATTACGCGGGCCTGAGGTTCTGTGAACTCTGTCCAGCTCAATAGGGGCATCTTTGGGTTGCTGCAGGATTTGGTTAAATATGGCAGTGACTGCTCCATGTAAATCATTGTGATCTATGGTTTCTGGTATGCCACGGATTCTAATGTTGTTCCGTCTGCTACGGTTTTCAATGTCATCTTGGTGGTACATGAGCTGTTGTAGTATGTTAGTATGGGTATTAAGGATCTCTTCATGGGACTGTAATGTATTGCACATACCATCAGTGGTATTTTCTACATCCTCCATTCTAGTCCCTAGATCCCTCTTGAGCTCAGCAATCTCTTTTCTGTATGACTTCTCCATGCGGGAGACATAATGTTCAAAGTCAGTTTTAGTAGGTAAAGAGCGGAGGTATGCATGCATGGATCACATCTGTGACTCCATGTCCCATCCGTCCCCGGAGCACAGGGAGGCCTGGGAGAGGCTTTGGGGGCTGTGTGGGTGGTATAGTGGGGGCTCCAGATCCGTGAGGGAGACTGAGCGGCCTCTGGACAGTACCTGTTCGGCGTCTGCATGTGCTGAGCGGGCCGGAGATGGAGGCGCCGCCGCCATCTTGGAGGCTCTCTGGCTCTGGTAGGCCGCGGAGGAACGGGTCACAAAATTCCCCAAATCGCCCTGTGTCCGGTCACCGGCGGGCTTCGAGTGGTCTCTGGGCTTTCCTTTACCCATCAGGACGTTCTTGGTAGCTAGATGGGTGATGGTAAAGGAGATAGAGCCCCGTGGAGATCGTCAGGACCGGGAGCTGCCGCGATGTGCGTCCTACAGCTCCATGCGCCAAGCCACGCCCCTGGCTTTTAATTTTAACCACTAGCACACGACGATGTACGTCGGCACAATGGCACGACTGGGCAAATGGGCGTACAGGTATGTCCCCTTTAAATTGCGGCATTGTGGGTGTGCACGTGCCCACCGCATGCTCCTAGACCATGCCCGCCGGTCCCGCAAACTCGATGTCTGCCGGGGGCCCGCAATCGTGTCACAGAGCGAAAGAATGGGGAGATGTCTTTGTAAACAAGGCATTTCCCCGTTCTGCCTAGTGACATGACAGGGATCTACTGCTCCCTGTCATTGGGAGCAGTGATCACTGTCATGTCAGTGGAAGTCCATCCCCCCCACAGTTAGAACACCTCCCTAGGACACACTTGACCCCTTGATCGCCCCCTAGTGTTTAATCCCTTCCCTGCCATTGTCATTTACACAGTAATCAGTGCAATTTTATAGCACTGATCGCTGTATAAATGACAATGGTCCCAAAATAGTGTCAAAAGTGTCCAATGTGTCTGCCATAATAAGTCATTATAAAAATCGCAGATCGCTGCCATTACTAATTAAAAAAAATTAATCATAAAAATGCTATAAATCTATTCCCTATTTTGTAGACGCTATAACTTTTGCGCAAAACAATCCATAGAAGCTTATTGTGATTTTTTTTTTACCAAAAATATGTAGAAGAATACATATCGGCTTAAACTGAGAAAATTATTTTTTTTATCTATATATATATATATATATATATTTTTTTTTTTTTTTTTTGGGGGGGGGGATATTTATTATAGCAAAAAGTAAAAAATATTGCTTTTCTTTCAAAATGGTCGCTCTTTTTTTGTTTATAGTGCAAAAAATAAAAACCGCAGAGGTGATCAAATACAAACAAAAGAAAGCTCTATTTGTGGGAAAAAAAGGAGGTCAATTTTGTTTGGATGCAATGTCGCACGACCGCGCAATTGTCAGTTAAAGCGATGCAGTGCCGTATCTCAAAAAGTGCTCTGGTCAGGAGGTGGTAAATCCTTCTGGTGGTTAACATAAAAATTTTATAATTATAAATTTTATAATTTTCAACATAAAAATAAATGTTAATTAGTTTACTTTGATATTTTAAGTACCTTACTTAATTTTCATTAGTTCTTAAAACTCACCTTTTACATTTACAAAAATAATGTATAATATTGAGTAATTTAGACAAAACCTTTAAGGTATGTACATTTCCATATTCTAATTGAGTTATATTTACTTAAAAAAATTATCTTTTCATTTGACTGAAATTGCGGGATGCATGTGTCAAATGTGCATACGCACAAGTTTTGATGCTGTATATTTTAAAGAGTTTTACGTCTTTTGGAACTTTAAAAGCCTGCACAAGTCAGTTCCCATATGCTTGAGGCCCATCAGGACAAAGAGCGCCACCAGTGAGAAGAATTTTTCCAAGTCACTACAAAGCCATGCAATGCCATTGAAAGGTAAGAGTAAACACTGAACAATTTATCGTTCACATGCTTTAAATGTTGATTAACATACCATCCAAAATGTTTATTTTATTTGCAGATGAATATTTTTATAATAAATGGATATACGTCCGTTGTATACACCTATTGAGGCAACTCACTTGTGCGTATACAAAGTTTGCGCTTACTGCATGCGGCAGAATGCAACCAAGATGCAGGATGAGGGGCCACCAGCTGATATGCTTAAAAACTATTTTGTGCCACAAAAATGAATGTTTTTGAGATATTGGAATTCAAATTCAGATTATGTAACATCAAGCCCTGCCCACTTTGCACCCAATGTTATTACAATTTAAAAATAAAGATAGCATTCGTTTGCACTGCATCTGTGCCGATTTGTGCTGGAAAAATGAACATATGTGCTGGTTTGGTTTAAGAGATATTGTGCATTATAGTTGCTGAAACCTCTCCCATTTTGCACCACGTTATTACATTTTAAAAACAATTATACAATTTGTTTGTGCTGATTTGTACCACGAAAACAAAATTTCTGTTTGTTCAGTTTTTGAGATATTGGACATTCAACGATAGATTATGTAACCTAAAGCCCCGCCCACTTTGCACTATGTTATTACATTTCAAAAACAAATATACCATATTTTATGCTGCATTGGCAGGAAAAATAAGCATATTGGTATAGTGTATTTTTTTCATATAGCACTCTCATTTTGTATTAGAAAGAATGATTATGGGACTTATTTATGCTTTTAGCCTGAGCTACCCTGAAAACCTAAAATATACCTTTGAAGTTTTTCAGAAGATCTTTTTAGAGCTAGATGTGAGGAATCTATCTTCAAAAGTTCACACTTTAACTGCTTGCCGACCAGCCACCATCATTATACTGCAGCAGGTCAGTTCTCCTGCACAAACCGCCGTAGGTTGATCTTTGCACAGGAGATAGTGGGCATGTGCCGCAGGAGCGTGCCCACAGGTCTGGCAGACTCGATATCCACCGGCGACCCATGATCGCGGTATACAGAGGCAAATCGGGGATCTGCCTATGTAAACAAGGCAATTCCCCGTTCTGCCAGATGACATGTCAGAGATCTTCTGTTCTCAGTGATCAGGAACAGCCATCTCTGTCAAGTACCTGGTAGCCCATCCCCCTACAGTTATAACACATCTAGGGAACACACCTAACCCCTTGATCACCCCCTAGTGTTAACCCCTTCCATGCCAGTGTTATTTATACATTAATCAGTGCATTTTTATAGCACTGATCAATGTAATAATGTCACTGGTCCCCAAAAAGTGTCTGCCACAATGTCGCAGTCCCGCTAAAAATTGCAGATCGCCACCATTACCAGTAAAAATAATAGAAAAAAAATAAAAGTCCCTAAATCTATCCCATAGTTTGTAGACGCGATAACTTTTGCGCACACCAATCAATATACAGTATGCCTATTGCAATTTTTTTTTTACCAAAAATATGTAGAAGAATATATATATATATAGGCTTAAACTGATGAATACATTTGTTTTTTATTTTATTTGTTTTTTGGATGTGTATTATAGCAAAAATTTAAAAATGTTTTTTTTTTTTTAAATTGTCGGTCTCTTAGGCGGAGGCATACTAGCACATTATGATATTGCCTTACTGGTATAAACCATTTTTCTTTTTCTTAAAGACTTTACTACCGCTTTAAATAGGAAACACATAAATTAAACCTGGCAGGATGACAGTGATTATTTTATGATTAATATGGAAAGCATATTTCCAAAGAAAAAAGGGGGATTGTCGCTTTGCAAAATTTAGTTTTGAACAGGTTATAAATAAAGATATCTCTGTAACTGCATGGAATCAGTGGGCAAGATTTGATAAAACTGGGGCACATAGAATCTGGTGCAGCTATGCATAGTGACCAATCAGCTTCTAAGTTCAGCTTGTTCAATTACACTTTGACAATAAAACCTAGAAGCAGATTGGTTACAATGCACAGCTGCACCAGATTCTTTGTTCACCAGTTTAATAAATCTCCCGCGGTATATCTAAATATATTTAAGGAGCATTATAGTAATGTACTTGTTGGGGTTGATTTACTAAAGGTTACCTTTACTGATCACTTTGCAAGGTCAGTTGCACTCTGCAAAGGATTTTTCCCCTTGTGAACGAGATGAAGCTCTGCTGACTTCCATCATCCAATCTTGTGCAAGCAAAAATACTGTTTTTTCTTTTCCTTGCAAGTGATCGGATATTCTCTGCGATGTGAACTTTCGCAGCATTCACTAAGGGTTGGGGGAAATACATTTACAGAGTACAACTTTACTTGCAAACAGCTTTTTTGCCTTTAGTAAATCAACCCCATTGACTTTTTAAAATCACCTTACAAAAATGACAATGCTGGAGGTCCGATGCAATGCTGTTGGAAAACTAAAAACACAGTAAGCAGAGGTACAGTTCCTATTATAGGTTAATTTCAATTATCCAAACATTGTATTCACTTTGCAATGTCTTTACCAAACAGAAATTGAGCCAACTAAAGGGATTAAAACTGAAATCGAAGATCTGAAAACTTTTTGTATTGCCAGTAGACAGCATACCATATGAAATCTGAAAGTATAATAATGTAAGGGCAGCAGTGACCACAATATGTTGTGATGTATGAGTCAGATTTGGACAGGAACTTTTAGAAAAAGCAAAGTTTAAATTGGTCATAGGAGCACTTAAGCTTGTAGACTAGAAAGATGTTAAAGACACTGAAAACAAATCTTTGAATTTATTTTAAGTAATAAACATAGAAAATACATTCCTCCTTGTCCCATTGCCCAGTATCATTCAACTCACTTCCTGTGAGGCCAGGGCTTCATTGCTCCACACCCCCCCCCCCTCCATACTCACAGGAGAATACTGCAGCAGTTAGGAAGAACAGGATGAAAAAAAACCCTTGATATAATTGAATCAGACCTGATAATAAGCTAAGTACAAAGAGGTTTTTTTTAAAGTGTTCAGAGTACTCTAATAGGAGAGAGGGGCCAACAGGGGATAATGGGCTTCAAATATATCCAAGGTTAGTATAAATATTTTGAAAGATTAGAAATTGTGTGTTTATCTTAAGATCTGTAAGAAAACATTAGTCAAAAGGTTTTATTAATGAAATGTGTAAATGGACTAGATTATTTTCTTATAGCCTAACATCTAAATATTTGAATTTCATGTCATTATTTGGCCTTCATCCAGATCTAAACTGTATTTTCTATGCAGTGCTGAAATGGATGCACGTTTTGAATTGGTTAGGCAGAAATGCTTATTTTGTGCACTCATATGAACCTGGTTTCCCATTCTTGCTAAACTTTCTGTACTAAGCCATACCACTTGATTGTGCCACAGCAATATTTTTCTTTTACCTTGTGCCAATAATGGGAAACACTTTTTACCTTGTAGTGGCAGCTGCAAGGAACTCAGCTCCTATTGGCACAGGCACACCTCCAGAACTACATCTTCCAAGAGCCCAAAAGAGGCAGATTTGCTAAAGGACTTGAGAATGTTCATACAATAAATCTTGTAAATATTTACTTCAATTATCAAATTGTGTGCAGTTGAAATAAATATTCTGGGATTTGCTTTTTACAGGATTGAATTGCTGAAGTGAATCTTCACATAATTTATTGTGTAAACATTTTCAAGCTCTTGAGAGTCAAGGCAGCGACTTTGTTTTACCAGGAAATAATTCAATGTATGCCTGTGGAGAGGGACAGAGAAGTACAGGATACTCAAGGTTCTGTAGTCTAAAAAACAAGGATTGATAAGAGGGGATTATAGAGCAGCAAAGGCAATGGGATTGATTTACTAAAGGCAAATATACTGTGTACTGCAAGAGCAGTTGATCCAGAGCTTAGTAAATAAAGTAAAACTTCACTTTGCATAGAATACCCAATCACAAGCAAGGAAAATAAAAAACAGCATTTTTGTTTGTACATGATTGGATGATAGAAACCAGTAGAGTTCCCCCTCATTTTAGAGCTTACCCTTAGATCTAGAGCAAATGCACTTTAAGTGTACTTGCAGCACACAGTATATTTGCCTTTAGTAAATCAACCTCCCCATCTTATTTAAACAAACAGGAAGTTAGGAGCTCACTGGATTTCTGGCATATAAGCAGGTATTTTTTGGAATTTGTCTGTGTATTTAACCTCCCTGGCGGTATGATTATGTCAGATTTTTGATGCTCAAAGCTGTACAATGTTTTGCATGGAAATTTGGCGTTTTATATTGTAGGCCTGTAATTCTTATGCCCCGTACACCCGGTCCGATGGAAAATGTGTGATAGGACCTAGTTGTCGGAAATTCTGACCGTGTGTAGGCTCCATCACACATTTTCCATCGGATTTTCCGACACACAAAGTTTGAGAGCAGGCTATAAAATTTTCCGACAACAAAATCCGTTGTCGGAAATTCCGATCGTGTGTACACAAATCCGACGGACAAAGTGCCACGCATGCTCAGAATAAATAAAGAGATGAAAGCTATTGGCCACTGCCCTGTTTATAGTCCCGATGTACGTGTTTTACGTCACCGCGTTTAGAACGATCGGATTTTCCGACAACTTTGTGTGACCGTGTGTATGCAAGACAAGTTTGAGCCAACATCCGTTGGAAAAAATCCTAGGATTTTGTTGTCGGAATGTCCGAACAAAGTCCGACCGTGTGTACGGGACATTAGAATTAACACACTTAAATCTGTCCAAACAAGAGTCTAGTAGACATCCCGGGTATGATAAAGTTTGAAACACAAAATCATAAATTATAATATAATAAATAATTTCAACAAATAATAATATAATAATAAAAATTATTCAATATTGTAATCAAATCAAAAACACAAAAAATTGCTCAGTTGCAGAATTGTCACTGTCATTACTTTCAGTGTTTGATGACGGATTTCCCCACAAATCACTATCGCTCAATTCTGCATGTGATTCTAATTTATTATTGCTGTTTTCTAGATGGTCTAAAACCGCTTTTGATGTAAAGGTACGTTTTTTGGTTGCTATGGACAATCTCCAGTTTCCAGGCAGAAAGAACAGTATTTATAATATAAAACTGCATGCAGGGCATTGGACAACACTAGAGACAAAAGGGATGTGAAATAATTTGATACAGTTCTGTAATCTCTAAGATTACAGTGTACTGTATGTATTGTGTGCTTTTAACTTTTTGAATTTGGCGCTGTGCTCCGTCCCCGTGCGTCGCAACACTCGCAGGGAAAGGAGCTTGGCACTGTGATGAATCGACTGGAGACACAGCTTGTACACACAGCGGGAGGACATCGCAGGACCCTGGGGACAAGGTAAGTAACTTTGCCTGGATCCTGCGATGTGACCCCGAGTGTGGCTCAGGGTTTTCGTGTACTGAGAATTCACCCCGAGCCACACTCAGAAATACTGCTAAGGAGGTTAAAGGGCTAAAACATAGGCAAATGGGAATGTATTGTAGAAAATTGTCACCTATGCTTGTTTTGCCCCTGCATACACCGTATATTTTGGGAACACAGTATAGTTCAGAGACTGGGTAAGTTGATGCTTTTCTTACTAGAAAAGTGAAAATGTAATTAGAGATGCACACAGATGAGGCTTTTCTAGCTGAAGTGGGTAATAAAAAAGTATTTTGTGGTGCCTACATTTTGTCAGAATATTTTATTCTGGCTGACAGGTTTGCTTTAACATGCTAAATATTTCAAGGCGTTGTTCTGATGAAGGAGTCAGTTTCAATATAACATCCAGGTTCCTAAGAAATTACTTCCAGGGCAAGGTAGAAGATTAGCATGTTGACACAAAAAATCGGGAAAGTAACCATTAATAAATGTCAGACATCATGTAACCAGGGTTGAAACGCCACTATATTTACACAGTGCTTGCAGAACTACTTCTATACCTGAACTGTTTATATAAGGGAGAATTCAATTTAAGTTAATTTTTTTATATGAAGTAAGATTATATCTGTAGACATTGAATATATTACCCATAAGAGCTTTGCTTCTCTTTTAACATTGAACATGCTCAATTTTACCAAAGACCCTCAGGTTATATTGTTTTGTGGATTCTTTACTGTTATATCACAAGTCTAATTTTGCAGTCTTTTATATCTAAAATAAATATTTGTAAACATTTGTTATTTTCTAGAATCATCCCTTTTCATAAATTTCATTTTATTTTATCTGCTTCTGAACAGTGTTCTATTGTAATGCCATGATTACCATGCAAAATGAACTAAGGCAAAACAGTGTGTGATCAATAACCAGCAGCACAGTCCTTGAATCCTCTATATGTATTAAATTATAAAGAAAAATTACACTCCATACAATGCACTGCACGTTATCTGTTTTGCAAGTCAAGGAAAAGGAAGGTTACAGCACTTTGCAATACAATACCCAGCTGCTCATTGGCAGCTGGGCTATTCTTAACTTTGTTTTCAGCACAAGTACTATTGGTATCCAGGTTTTTTTTTTCCTATAGCGGAGTACACATGTACTTGTAATAAGCACATCTTTTTCTGAAAGATTAAAAACTGAGCTGACTAAATTAAACCAAACTGAAAGGAACCACAAAAGATTTCAGAAGCTTTTGCAATGAGGTTATGCCACATTTGTTTTATGGTTTTTCATTGGTATGATGCTTATTTACTGTTAGCAAAAGACATGTTTAGCAATTTACATTTTAGTTCAATTAATTTCTTATGCCTCTGAAACCTATTTTACCATTGTAACATACTGGAACCATGTAGGGATTTAACTCCATTATCTCTAGCTTGGGGCAGACAATGTGATGCCACTGTAATTATTATTTTATTAGTATGATTATTATTATACAAGATTTATATAGCGCCAACAGTTTACACATCGCTTTACAATATAAAAGGAGACAATACAGTTATAATACAATAAAATGCAAGAGAATTAATAGGGCCCTGCTCAGAAGAGCTTACAATCTAATAGGGTGGGATAGGTGGTACAAAAGGTTGTAACTGTGGGGAATGAGCTGATGGAAGTGGTAGAAGATTAGTTAGAGACGTGATAGGCTTTCCTGAAGAGATAAGTTTTCAGGGATTGCCTGAAGGTAGCAAGAGTAGGGGATCGGTCGGTGGAAGTAGCGAGTTCCAGAGGATGGGAGAGGCTCTGGAGAAATCTTGGAGACAAGCATGGGAGGAGGAGACGAGAGAGCTTGAGAGTAGGAGGTTTCGAGAAGAGTGGAGAGGACAATTTGGGTGATATTTGGAGACAAGATTTGTGATGTTGCTCGGTGCAGAGTCGTGAATGGCTTTGCATGTTGTGATTAGTATTTTGAATTTAATTTGCTAGGTGATTGGGAGCTGGTGTAGGTATTGAAGGAGAGGGTTGGCAGACACTGAGTGGTTGGTAAGGTGGATAAGTCTGGCAGCAGCATTCATGATAGACTGAAGAGGGGATAGCCTATGGAGAGGCAGGCCAATGAGAAGGGAGTTGCAATAGTCAAGGCGAGAGATAATATGGGAGTGAATGAGGAGCATGGTGGTTTTATTTGTTAAAAAGGGGCAAATTTTAGAGATGTTACAGAGGTGAATTCTACAAACTTTTGACAACGATTGGACTTGGGGCTGAAATGACAAGTCAGAGTCTAGGATTACACTCAGTACCCTGGTGTGAGGGGAGGGACTGATAGTTGCATTGTTGATTTTGATGGAAAAGTCATGGAGGGAGGCACGGGCGGGGGGAATATTAATAGCTCAGTTTTAGAGAGATTTAGTTTAAGGAAGTGGTGCAACATCCATGCTGATATGTCAGTTAGTAAGTTAGTAATGCGAGAGGAGACTGAAGGAGTGAGGTGAGGAGTAGACAGATAGATTTGGGTGTCATAGGCGTATAAGTGGTATTGGAAGCCATGGGCAGTTATCAAGTGACCATGGGAGGAGTAGATAGAGAAGAGAAGGGGTCTAAGAACAGAGCCTTGGGGGACCCCCACAAAAAGAGGCAATGGAGAGAAGGAGACAGAGTTGTAGGTGACACTGAAGGAGTGCTGTGATAGATAGGCAGAGAACCAGGATAGAGCAGAATCTCTGAGGCCAGGGGAATGTAGTTTATTGAGAAGGAGCCGTGGTCAACAGTTTCGAAGGCTGCAGAGAGATAAAGTAGTAGGAGTATGAAGTACTGGCTGTTGGTTTTAGCAGTTAGTAAATCGTTAGTGAGTTTTAGTAAGGCAGTTTCCGTGGAGTGCTGCGAGTGAAAGCCAGAATGTAATGGGTCAGGAAGGTTATTTTCCCTGAGGTAGGAGCTAAGACAGTTGTAGACTAAGCGTTCTAGAAGTTTAGCAGTGAATGGGAGCAATGAGATGGGTCTTAAGTTGTTTAGGTTGGTGGGGTCCAGTGAGGGCTTTTTAAGTATTGGAGTAATCTGTGCATGTTTTAGAGGGGAGGGAAACATGCCACTAGAGAGGGAGAGATTGAAGATGTGAGTGAGGGAGCATAGGATATAAGAAGAGGGTGACCATAGTAGTTGCGAGGGAACAGGATCCAATGGACAAATGGTTAGGTGGGCATCGGAGAAAAGTTTTGTAACCTCTTTAGTAGTAACCAATTTAAAAGAGGATAGTGTTGAATGTGCTATAAGGCAAGGTATGTTGGGTGGGGAAGATGTAGCACAGTGGAGGTGTCCTCACAAATTGCATCAATCTTGTCTTTGAAGTGATTAGCAAACTTGGGCAGTGAGTGAGTTAGTGGGTAGAGAGGGTGGGGGACGAAGCAGAGAGTTAAAGGTTGAGAAGAGCCGACGGGGACTGGATGACAAAGTATTAATAAGAGAGACAAAGTAGGTTTGTTTGGCAGCATGGAGGCAGGAATTGTATTTTAGAAGGGCAGATTTATATAGGGTGAAGTCTTGCAGGCATTTGGTTTTGTGCCACAGTCGTTCAAGAGCATGACAATGTCTCTTGCGATTTCTAGTGTTGTCAGTTTGCCAGGGTTGTAACAGTCAGGGCCTGATTCTGCGAGTGGTTAGAGGAGCAAGTGCATCTAGTGATGATGAGAGTGAACTGTTGTAGACAGAGGCAACCAGGTCAGGACAGGGCAGGGGAGAGATTATGTCATATAGGTGGTAAGTAGCAGAATAGACAAAACACATAAACGTCACCCCCCTAGGGAACCCTGGACAAGCTCCCCCCCCAGGATACAGCCCCACTGTTAAGCTCACTCTACCTCTGTAGCCAAAACTAGTGTTCATATACAAATCCATGATCCAACATCTATAGATACATTTGTTACTTCTGTGGCACAGACCTTTGTAACTTTTAAAACAGCTAAAGTCTAATAGAGAGACCCATGCCCACGCATTTGCAAAGTTCTCCTGACCTATACTGTTCTCCACTATCGATATACTTTATAGTTCAGCTTTCCCCTTCCTTTCTCCATAGAAGTATTCTAAACTCTCCCATAAAATGGAAGCATGCACCAGCACTATAAGCATTCACATGGTGTCCTTTGGTATGGCCTTTTAAATGCAAAGGATTCCTTTGACTTCTTCAGCTGCCCATTTGCATGAAGATCATTTGGCACCACCCAGCATTAACTTTACACACCGTTGCTGTTTTATGTTCCTGCCATAAAAAGAAGGGGTCCTCTCTTTTTTATTCTTTGGCATGCCACCCTCCTGCACAAACTTCCTATGGCTTCAGCCACCTGTGCCTAAAATGGCACTTGATGCTATCCTTATTCTCCAAGATACGAAACCTCTCTTTTTTCCCTTCATTTCTGTTTGTTTAGAACAAACAGTACAGCCTACATGTGGTCATGTGAAATGCTAAATGCACACTACAGATACCATAGTCCATAGTCTGTAGTTCATCCCAGGAGATAGCAAGAGAGGGTGGCTATGTTCCAACATACAGAGGGAGCATGGAGAAAAAACATAGCCACCCTCTATCAGGAAGACGGATCACAGCAGCAAAAAAGGAATTAGGAGATTTAGAAGTTGAGACCAATAGAAGATACATTTGAGTTAAGAATACATGCTTGAATAGATTTTTTCTTTTTTTACTTAAACCAGAGAACCAGAGTTTAGTGTCATTTTGAATTCCCCTTAGTAAATTGGTAAGGGAAGCAGCCCAGCAACCATCTGAGGGGGGGGGCACTATCCCTAAAAGGCACTTCTATCCCACTACACTTAATTAAATGGAAGTGTAGGGACATTTAGTAGTGCCTAAAAGAATGACAAGTATTTCTGTAAATGAATAACAATAGATTTCTCTGTCTGCTTATACTCTGCTACACCATAATTTAAGTCTTTTTCAGTTAACATTGTGCTAGTTACATCAGTACCTACCCACAAAGATTGTTACAAGCTAACATATAAGTGCTTCTTCTTTCCCCCTACTTTTCATGAATCAGCTCTGTTAAAATTGTGATATCAAAGTGAAATCACCATGCTAGGAAAGCAGATTGACACTTACTTGCATGTTTCAAAGCTAAAACAGAATGATAGACATTAATCTATGATAGTTGTGATAACACGGTTTAATAAAAAATGCACTAAGATCATTATTAGCACAAACACAACTTACAAACTTCCTACCAAATCTAAAGCACAACACTTTATTTAATGAATAAATAAATATTTGTTATTTGTAAACTATGACTTTTAACGAAGTGGCAAAATAAAAAAAACTGTAAGTAAGTACCTTGCAATAAAAACCTGGAGACTCCCTTCACACTTATGCATTGTGGTACCCGCAACGCACCTTACTAGTGCACATAAATGCATATGTGTTTTAGCATGCCATAATGCACAGATGGGAAATACCTATGCATTTGGTTTTTGTGAGTTGCATCCAAATCAAAATGCAATACATGTTAATGCACAGAATAATGCATGTTAACAGGACATTGTCACTGTGTCCATTTAGGGAGTCAGCAAGAAAAATCCCCACAACCTAATAATTCTCACTTCTCCAGTGCCCCCCTGATGCTACTTTCTCTCTTGCAGCCACCATCAAAATACCCAGTGTCATCTGGTGTCGGAACTCAGAGGATACAATTACATAATCAATTGCATCATGTGACAGTGCTTGAATAGTGATTGGCTTCTAGACCCAAGCATTGTCACATGAGGAGGTCACAAGCTCCCCTATACTTGTAAGCAACAGGTAGTGTCAACTAAGCTAGAGGCATAAGCAGTGGGGTCGTGCGGGAAAAGGAAGATATCAGTGGGTTGGTGGAGACTCTTCACAGACTCCATGAGATTAATTTGCTAAAAGCAAATAGACTGTTAATTTTGCATGGGAACTTTCACCAGGGCTTATTGAATGAGGTGAAGCTCTGCTGACCTTCATCATCCTATCATGTAAGAAGCAAACATACTTCTTGTTATTATTTTTATTTTCCTTGCACACAATTGGGTATTTTTGCATGATGACATTTTACCACTTTCGCTAAGCATCTGTTAACCTTATAAATGCATATTTATGATTTATTAACCATAAGATATGAGGTTGTTTAAATAAGAGTTCTATTGACCAGAAGTGAAAGCTTTAATATAATAACATTTATTAGAGTAGCGTTAAAAGTCTACCTAATACACAGACAATATCTACGGTCTTAAACAAGGGAGAAAATATTAGGTTAAAGTACAAGAATACAGAGTATATTCAACACAATACAAATAGTAAACAAACAAACATATGACAAGCAGGTATACCTTTAAGTGCTGGGAGATGCTCTGATAATTACCTATATTAATGGTCCTGGGCCCAGGTCAGTCTTCATCTCTCTAACCACTCTCTTTTGGGACTACTTCTTATAGGCCCATCTCTCATTGGCTTGAATAGGGCCACTCTGATTGGGTATTCTGTTAGCCCTCTACTACCTCCAGGCGTATCTCCTAATTGGTGAAAATCCCTCTTGTTGGGGTAACTAGTTAGTGATAATTTGTTTGAAGAGGAGTTAAGGTGAAGATTGTCACTTTCTTGTGAATGGGGCACTTAATTATGCATGGCAGGGCAAAACCTCCTTTCCTGAACAGATGAAAGAAATATTCTCATCCTCTCAAACACCCCTTTGAAATGGACAAATGGTTGATTAGCACGGAGGAATACAAAGGCCTTTATTGAGCTAATGAATTTGGCCCTGTAACAAATACACACTTCAGATGGTATCTCTTCCTGGCCCTTTGAATATTAAGCTAGGTAAACAGCAGATCGTCTCCCCAGCACATCCTTCTCGCATACTACAAGTAGCTGTTAAATGAGTTAGCTCCTCTCAGGCCCATCCTGTCGTATATTTACATCTAGCTAAATTAACCCTTTAGGGAAACCCTGTCACATACACACTACTATTTCTTATCCAAAAATATATATACATCTATATACAAATATTCTCAGTTGCTAATGGAGATTACTCATAAACTCCTCATAAGGCAACACATCTCATGAAAATTCCTTTGCAGAACGCAACTTTCCTTGCAAAGTGAAGAATTTTTGTTGCCTTTATTAAATTAGCCCCTGTCAGTTTCTTTTTAATGGGAAGTGATTGCATCTCTTTAACACGCATACAGAAATGTATTTTAAAGCGCTGCACATATATGAAAGGGGCCTCACAGATTCCTCTATTCACTATTGCACTAACATGAAGCCCTTTCCACTAATTTGTCTGTGGTTTAGGGATGAGCCGAACACCCCCCTGTTCGGTTCACACCAGAACATGTGAACAGGCAAAAAATTAGTTCGAACCACGAACACCGTTAAAGTCTATGGGACACAAACATGAATAATAAAAAGTGCTAATTTTAAAGGCTTATATGCAAGTTATTGTCATAAAAAGTGTTTGGGGACCTGGGTCCTGCCCCAGGAGACATGGATCAATGCAAAAAAAAGTTTTAAAAATGGCCGTTTTTTCGGGAGCAGTGATTTTAATAATGCTTAAAGTGAAACAATAAAAGTGTAATATCCCTTTAAATTTTGTACCTAGGGGGTGTCTATAGTATGCCTGTAAAGGGGGGCATGTTTCCCGTGTTTAGAACAGTCTGACAGCAAAATGACATTTCAAAGGAAAAAAAGTCATTTAAAACTACTTGCGGCTATTAATGCATTGCCGGTCCGACAATACACATAGAAGTTCATTGATAAAAACGGCATGAGAATTCCCCACAGGGGAACCCCGAACCAAAATGTAAAAAAAAAATGATGTGGGGGTCCCCCTAAATTCCATACCAGGCCCTTCAGGTCTGGTATGGATATTAAGGGGAACCCCGGACAAAATTTAAAAAAAAATGACATTGGGGTCCCCCTAAATTCCATACCAGACCCTTCAGGTCTGGTATGGATATTAAGGGGAACCCCGGCCAAAATTAAAAAAAAAAATGGCATAGGGTCCCCCTCAAAATCTATACCAGACCCTTCAGGTCTGGTATGGATTTTAAGGGGAACCCTGCACCAAAATTAAAAAGAAAAACGGCGTGGGGTCCCCCTAAAAATCCATACCAGACCCTTATTCGAGCATGCAACCTGGCAGGCCACAGGAAAAGAGGGGGGACGAGAGAGCGCCCCCCCCCTGAACCGTACCAGGCCACATGCCCTCAACATTGGGAGGGTGCTTTGGGGTAGCCCCCCAAAACACCTTGTCCCCATGTTGATGAGGACAAGGGCCTCATCCCCACAACCCTGGTCGGTGGTTGTGGGGGTCTGCGGGCGGGGGGCTTATCGGAATCTGGAAGCCCCCTTTAACAAGGGGACCCCCAGATCCTGGCCCTCCCCCTGTGTAAAATGGTAAGGGGGTACAAAAGTACCCCTACCATTTCACTAAAAAACTGTCAAAAATGTTAAAAATGGCGGGAGATGGGAGGAGAGGACGTGAGGACGTAGCGTCCGTCATGGAGGGAGGGGCTCTGGAGTACCTGCCGGCCACCGAAGCGAGGAGAGACGCTGAAGCCGCGGGAAACCCACAGATGTACAGCGGGATGAGACACTCCATCTCCCAGCAGAAGGAACGATAGCGGCATCCGATCCAGGGGACTGTGGGACCGGCGGAACGGAACGCAGAAAGAGAGCAACCAGGAAGCGGCTGACACATAGTGCCGAGGAATGACAGCGGATACGGGGAGAAGCTGAAACCCCCCCTCTCGTCATTGGAGACCCTGCACACCCCCCCCGCACCAGGCCGAATGATAACTACCCCAAAAAAAAAAAAAAGGGGCAGTAAGTACTCTTCGATCCAGGAGAGGGGAAAGAATAAAACAAAACAAGGAAGGGCAGAAACCAAAGGTAACCTTTACAGGTCTTATAAAATAATGATGATGACATGCTTGAACTTATAAAGAGCGGAGCCTCTGGGAAACACAGTCATGCACCGGTATACATTTGAGTATTAAGGTATGAGTGCTAAAATATATGATATTGAACAGAAATAGATGTTTGGAGGACTTGTGATCAAAGAAGTTACAAAAAGTGACTAAAGCAGTATCTGTAACATTAGTAACATGTACATGACTGTCTAAAATCAAAGGTAACCCTCACAGGTCTTGTAAAATAACGATGATGACATGCTTGAACTTGTAAAGAGCGGATCCTCTTGGAAACACTGTCATGTACCGGTATACACCTGAGTATTAAGGTATGAGTACCAAAATATATGATATGGAACAGAAATAGATGTTGGGAGGACCAGTGATCAAAGAAGTTATAGATGGCAACTAAAGTGGTATCTGTAACATCAGTAACATGTATGTAACTGCATAAAATAACTTGGTTATAGAAAAGTGGTACAAACAGCACTGGGGGGAGAAACGTAGTCAACTGGATAGAAACCTAGATCGTCAGGTGTACAGATTGGAGACAAAAGAGGGTGGTGGTGTAATGATTGGAGTACTAATACACATAAAAACAGGAGGAGAGACTGAGCAAAAGCAAAAGCGACAACAGAGAAGTCTATCTAACTAACAGCGAGACTGTATAGGTACCTATTAGATTGGGACAGAAGGATTGGCAGACCGGCTGACATATTATTAAATCCTGACTAAACAGTCGCTTAAGGAGGGGAAAAGAGTCAACCCCAGGCACTACACCTCACCTCTAGCCGCTACCTCCACCTCCCCCCCCTCCGGCTTTTTACATACTCTTCCTTCCCTAGGTTTAAAGATCCATGTCCCCCCACTGAAGTGGAGGGTAGATTGGAAACTGAGGCTGGGGAAGCGAATAAGAGGGACAAGAAAGAGGGATAAAATGAGCAAAAGTTCAACTAAAGTAACAAGGGGGAACCCCCCTAAGTCCCCGAAGGACAAACCAGCGGTCAGTACATTAAAACAATACATGACACAAGGAGCCAGCCTGAGGAGTATGGACACTGAGAGACAAGGTCAAAATAAAGCAGAAAAAAAAAAGGGGACAGATAAAAAAAACAGGAGAGACCCTGGAACATTCCAGAGTAGATTTGTCCATAGACGGAGATCAGGACCACAATGGAGCTGAAGGCGGACCACCCGGGACACCCCCATTAACCAAGGGAGAGATTAGCGAGATGCTCCTGAGAATGGAAAATGCGATAAAAAAAGAATTTCAAATTCTGAGAGAAGATCTGGGACATATATTGGAAAGAGTAGAGATCACGGAAAAAATTACAGAAGAACAAAAACAAGAAATAGAAAATCTCAGACAGCAAGTTAGAAGAACACAACAAAATCAAAAAATAATATTATATAGACTGGAAGACCAGGAGAACAGGAGTAGACGAAAGAACATCAGGATTCGCTCAGCTCCAGAAAAAGAAGGGGAAGATCTGAAGAAAATGATTAATACAATATTTGGACCTCTGTTAGACAGAGGAGGAGAGGACCCCTTAAAGATAGAGAGGGTACATCAAGTGGGATACACCCGAGATTCGAAGACAGAGCGACCGAGGGACATTGTTGTTAGATTCAGTTGCTATGAAGATAAATGGGAAATTTGGAAGAATCTGAGAGGAAAACCACCTAAAGTAATCGAAGGAGTGGAAATTCAGATTTATGCGGATCTAGCACAAGAAACTCTGTCAAGAAGAAGACTACTGAAGCCATTACTGGATATATTGAAAACACAAAATATTAAATATAATTGGGGGTTCCCGGCTTGTCTGAATGGACATAAGGGAGGAAGATCTGCTAGACTACATTTCCCAGAAGATCTAGAAGAATTCTGTAAAAGATTAGATATAAAGGCACCAGAACTACCAGGTTGGACGACAGAGGATTAAGGGGACGTCAACAGGAGGACTGTCCTATAGAACTGGGTTATCATGGAGGGGAAAAGAAAAGAAGAAAAAAAAAAAAAAGACAAAAAAAAAGAAAAAAGGAAAAGAAAGGGAGAAAAAAAGAAGAAAAAAAAAAGGTTTTTTTTTTTCGGCTGAGGAGGGGGGGGGTGGGGTGATTGGGGGGCGGGGGGGAGAAGGAAAACTATAGAAAAAGGAAGACAAAGCCATTCAAAGAAAACAAAAAAGGCAGGCTGGGCTACCGCACTCCAATGGGCAACTTAAGGAGTGAGGTAGAGAGGAATACTCGGAGCTCCACCTTAGGACATAGGGATTCAGAAAGGGTTCGATGGAGACCCTGGACGACCTTAGGGGCTCTGTGGGGCCAAATGGGGGTGGGGTAGGGGGAGGGAGAGGGAAGGAGGGGAGGGAGGAGGGGGGGAGAGGAGAAGGGGTGGGGGGAGTATAAGGTGCAAGTGGGAAAAAATGGAAAAAACAGGGAGAATAACTCAAAGTAAGTTGGAGGAGCATAACAAACAGGAATTTAATAAAAATGGCAACACTTAAATTTTTTAAATACAATGTAAACGGTCTGAACTCACCCTCCAAAAGATACAAAATACTAAAAGAACTGAAGGGATATGGGGCAGGAGTAGTATCATTACAAGAAACCCATCTGTCATATGAATCAAATATCAGATTGTGGTCCAAGGATTTTCCGACGTGGTATTATGGAGACACAGTCTCCAATAGAGCAAGAGGAGTGGCAATAGGAATAGCTAGAGATATACAATTCAAATTAGAAGAAAGAATGCAGGACATGGAGGGAAGATTCCTCTTCTTAAAGGGGACACTGGGGGAGTTGGAATGCACTATAGCTAGCATATATGCCCCTAACAAAAATACAGTAAAATTCTTGATAGGTACACTGGAGAAACTACTAAACTTTAAGAAAGGGGGCCTGATCGTAATGGGAGATTTCAATGTGTGTCTGGAGCCTGAGGTGGACAGTACGTCTGGGGTACAGGGGACGAACAACGAGCAGCTTAAAAGGGTTAGACAGAAGTTTTATGAGAACCAACTGATGGATATCTGGAGGATAATAAATGGTAGATCAAAAGATTATACGTTCTACTCCCCTGTACACCAGACGTACTCTAGGTTGGACTACATAATGATAGATCATGGACTGTTAGAAAGGGTTGTAGACGTAAAAATAGGAATCATTACACTGTCAGATCATTCCCCCGTAGAAATGGAAATGCGAATTTCTCAAACTCAGAGACAAGCCCCTTTATGGAGATTAAATGAGGACCTACTAGCAGATGAGGGTGTAGCACAGAGGGTAGAAGAAGAACTCAAACAATATTTTAAGATAAACGAAACAGGAGACGTCTCCGAGGCTGTGGTCTGGGAGGCTCACAAGGGGTATATAAGGGGAATATTGATAAAAGAGGGAGCCAGGAGGAAAAAAGAAAGGAGGGAGAGAATGAGAAACCTTACGACAGAAATATTTAACATGGAACAAGAACATAAAAAACAGAGAGGAAAAAAAAAAGAAACACACCAAAGGTAGATAGACAAACGGGACGAATTGAAAAGTCTGATTGATCAAGAAACAAAAGAAAAATTCTTCCTAATAGAGAAAGAGAGATATCAATGGGGGGACAAAACAGGGAAACACCTGGCCAGAATGTTAAGGGAAAAAAAACTCACAATTTTATAGGAAAGATACAGTCCAAACAGGGCTCAATGGTTTATGAGACAAAAGGAATAGGAGAAGTCTTCAAAAACTACTATAAAGAATTGTATGAAGGGGATCAAAATGGGGGACAGAAAAAAGAAAAAAAAAAAAGTAAAATAAGGGAATTCTTAAAAAACGCAGGGATACCTAAGATCCAGGAAAAAGATAGGGAGGCCCTAGAGGAATTAATTTCAAAAGAAGAAGTAAAGGAAGCGCTATCTGAGACAGCACAAGGGAAAAGCCCAGGGCCAGACGGATTTACCGTATATTATTATAAAAAATATAGGGAAATCCTGATTCCGAAGATGTGTCAGTACATGAATGGGCTGGGTAGGGATTTCGAGCTGAGTAAGGAGGCACAAACAGCATTGATTACGGTAATTCCAAAGGAAGGCAAGGATGCGACCCTTTGCTCTAGCTACAGACCAATATCGCTGCTAAATGCAGACACAAAGATCTATGCTAAAATATTGGCAAAGAGGATGAAAGGACTAATGAATACAATAGTCCATCCTGACCAGGTAGGGTTTGTGGCTAGAAGAGAAGGGAAAGATCATGGGGTGAGAACTCTGCTTCTTCTCCAGAAGATAAAGGAGGATGGGGCCACCGGTCTGCTCTTGTTGAGCGACGCTGAAAAGGCGTTCGACAGAGTAGACTGGGGGTTCATGTTCCAAACCCTAGAAGAAATGGGAATAGGCCCTATGATGCTGAAAAGAATAAAAATTTTATACAGACAACCAAGAGCAGCAATTAAGATCAATGGGGCAATCTCAGAATTTTTTGAGATGAAGAGGGGGACAAGACAGGGGTGCCCGCTGTCCCCACTCCTCTTTATTCTATCGTTAGAGCTGTTCCTTGCAACAATTCGTAACGACCCCGAAATCAAAGGATTTAAGGTGGGCAATGAAGAACACAAGTTATCGGCATTTGCCGATGACGTTCTATTCTATATAACTAAACCTGAGAGAACATTGTCAAAGCTAATTAGAAAAATTAAGCAATATGGAGAGCTAGCAAATTTCAAAATTAATAAGGGGAAATCAGAAATTCTAAACATAAATCTAGGAAAAATAGAAGAGGACAAGTTGAAGAAGGAATTTCAATTTTTATGGAAAAAAGAGATAAAATGCTTAGGAATAAAGCTAGCTAACTCCCTAGAGAAAATATATAAAAGGAACTATATCCCCCATTGGATGAAATTAAGAAAGAAGGAAGAAAGTTACATATTAGACCAATATCCTGGATAGGACTCATAAACGCTATCAAAATGACCTTGCTCCCAAAAATTACATATAAATTCCAAATGTTACCTATAAGACTACCATCATACTACCTCAGAAAACTTAAAACAATATTAACAAACATCTTCTGGAAAAATAAGAAACCAAGGGTATCCTCAAAGATATTAAGGCAGGAGAAAAAAAGAGGGGGACTGGCGGTTCCGGACATTGCAACATACTATAAAGCAATAATTTCGTCTAGAGCAATAGAATGGGTAAGGGATAATCAAGAAAAAAGATGGGTAAACATAGAAAAATTCTATAGTAAGACACAGTTAGGAGTAATTATTTGGAATCCCCCTCAATATAGAATGTTAGATGAAAAAACACATGAGTTAACACGGGTGGTACTTAGGATGTGGGATATAATTTATAAGCAGTTAAATAAAACTTATAACTCACCATTATTTTTTTTTTTTAAATTGTTTGTTTATTGAAAGTTTACCATGTTATACAATGATATAACAATATACACACATATTAAATGGAATAACATAAGAAAGAAGTCCATCTCAAGGAAACCACTTCATCACATTCTATGAATAAACAAGGGTAGGAATAGTATAACTAGTGATTGACATATAAAATATACACATCTAGTGTAGGAGAGAAAAAAGCACAAAGCAGTGGGAGCAATCACAGTAGGGCGAAGATGTGTATACCATGATAAGTGGGAAGTTGAAACATAGACAATATATGCATTCAGATGGACATGTATAAAAAATGGCAAAGGAGCCTCTGTATACCAATATTGGATAAAAAAAAAGATCCCTTACAAAAGTTTTTGGAAAAAGAAAGCCAGAGAGAAAAAAAAAGGAAAAAAAATAGAAAAAAATGTAAAAATAAAAAATAAAACTAGAACCTGAATAGGATCAAAAAGGATCCGTAGTAAAAAAAAAAAAAAAACTGAAAATTTTTTTTTTTTCCCAAGGGGGTCAACTTTTTGGATCGTGACCATGATGGAAAAAATTGAAAAAATGGAAAAAAGGGGGGGCATGTCAACCTACGAAACCAGATACGTAGGCTCGGCCCCAACCGAACATCAATTAACAGAACAATCCACCTGTAACATATAGATGGCTATAGAGTCGAGGGTTATATGAATTGTAAGGCAACCAAGGTAGAACTGTGGACTTTGAACAGGGAGTCCGAGGCCGTGTAAGGTAAAAGAGGAACGTGGCCCAGCATGGCAAAGGGAAAACCAGATTCGAGTCAAATGGGAACCTCAGGTGGGACCCTTTGATGATGTTGCTCCTAGAGGAGTGACAGGTGTTTTCCGCGATCTTTGATGAACTGGGGTCCAGATCTTCGCAGGTGTGGACAGAATCCGGGAAGGTGGGATTTGGGGCTGCAAATCTTCATCCGGGATCGGGGGTAGTCCCAGGTTCCTGACAAAGGACTCACATTCCTGCAAGTCTCTCATTGAATGTTGAGTCCCATCTTTGTTGACTGACAAGCGGAAGGGGAAACCCCATCTATAGGGGATTTGATGTTGTTGTAGGTGGGATGTAACTCACCATTATTAGGATTAAAAGATAACAAGTTTTTTGCCCCGGGGAAAATGAGTATAGGGGGGAATTGGATAAAGAATGATAAGGTGGAATTAAGGGAGATAATTAATAAAGGAAAAATTAGGACACTTCATGAATTGCAACAGAACACAGAAACATGGGTGATTAATGGATGGAGGTATTCACAGTTAGAAAGGTTTGTTAAAAAGTTGCCACAGCCAATAAGATCAGGAGAAGAACTGACGGGGCTGGAAAAATTATGCACTTTAGCAACCACAAAAAACACTGTATCAAAATTATATAAATTATTATTAATAGAGGATGAAAAAGAGAAGCCCACGTATATTACACAATGGGAGAAAGAGTTGGGGACAAAGATTATGAACCTTACCCATAGTTCAGCGACCGATGTAAAAACAGCTGAGATGAATTACAAGTGTTTAGCGAGGTGGTATATAACGCTAGAAAGGGCCAGGAAATATCAAAAAGAGAGGTCGGCAGACTGTTGGAGAGGATGTAAGGAGACAGGCACAATGGCACATCTCTGGTGGAAGTGTCCGAAGATTCAAAAATATTGGGAGAAGGTTTTAGGCATGGTCCAAGAGATTACCGGAAAAGAGGTGAAAAAAGAGCCATGGTTGGTGCTCTTCCACGGCATTGATGAGAACGAGAAACAATATAAAGCTCCGTTAGTACCACACTTAATTAACGCAGCAAAAAAATTAATTCCTAAAATCTGGAGGGAAAAAGAAAGTCCACAGATTTGGAAGTGGATAAATGTCGTGGAGGAAACCGACACCATGGACAGGCTCTTTGGTAACAAGGAAGAAATAAGGGAGGGGAGGGAAGACAAATGGAAGTGTTGGAGAGAGTTTAAAAAAACATGGAGTTATGCAGAGAAGATTAGGATCTAGTAGCCTTTCCACTCCTCGCTTCTTAATATTTTTTATAATTGTTATGAAAATGAGCCACTGTGATGTGCAGTTCGAACAAGAGAGACGTATATGAACGGAAAAGTTGATTGTTGTCTCATCCTATAAGAAACTGAGTGGCAAAAAAAAAAAAAAAAATGTTAAAAATGACAAGAGACAGTTTTTGACAATTCCTTTATTTAAATGCTTCTGCTTTCTTCTTTCTTCTATCTTCCTTCATCTTCTTCTTCTTCTGGTTCTTCTGGTTCTTCCTCCGGTGTTTTCGTCCAGCATCTCCTCCGCGGCGTCTTCTTCCCTTCTTCTCCTCGGGCCACTCTGCATCCATGATGGCATGGAGGGAGGCTCCCGCTCTTCTCTTCATCTTCTTCTCTTCATCTTCTTTTCTTCATCTTCTTTTCGGGCCGCTCCGCATCCATGATGGCATGGAGGGAGGCTCCTGCTGTGTGACGCTTCTCCTCTTCTGACGGTTCTTAAATAACGGGGGGGGCCACCTGGTGACCATGCCTCCCTCTGACGCACTGTGACTTGATAGACTTCCCTGTGGCGTCACGGGGAATGCCACAGGGCAGTCCCGTCAAGTCACCGTGCGTCAGAGGGGGCGGGGTCACCCGTTATTTAAGAACCGTCAGAAGATGAAGGAAGATAGAAGAAAGAAGAAGCATTTAAATAAAGGAATTGTCAAAAACTGTCTCTTGTCATTTTTAACATTTTTGACAGTTTTTTAGTGAAATGGTAGGGGTACCATTTCACACAGGGGGGAGGGCCGGGATCTGGGGGTCCCCTTGTTAAAGGGGGCTTCCAGATTCCGATAAGCCCCCTGCCCGCAGACCCCCACAACCACCGTCCAGGGTTGTGGGGATGAGGCCCTTGTCCTCATCAACATGGGGACAAGGTGTTTTGGGAGGCTACCCCAAAGCACCCTCCCAATATTGAGGGCATGTGGCCTGGTACGGTTCAGGAGGGGGGGCGCTCTCTCGTCCCCCCTCTTTTCCTGCGGCCTGCCAGGTTGCGTGCTCGGATAAGGGTGATTTCTGGGGGGACCCCACTCCCTTTTTTTTAATTTTGGTGAGGGGTTCCCCTTAAAATCAATACCAGACCTGAAGGGTCTGGTATAGATTTTGAGGGGGACCCCACGCCTTTTTTTTTAAATTTTGGCCGGAGTTCCCCTTAACATCCATACCAGACCTGAAGGGCCTGGTATGGAATTTAGGGGGACCCCCCACGTCATTTTTTTTTAAAATTTTGGCCGGAGTTCCCCTTAATATCCATACCAGACCTGAAGGGCCTGGTATGGAATTTAGGGGGACCCCCACGTCATTTTTTTAAAAAATTTTGTCCGGGGTTCCCCTTAATATCCATACCAGACCTGAAGGGCCTGGTATGGAATTTAGGGGGACCCCCACGTCATTTTTTTTTTAAATTTTGGCCGGGGTTCCCCTTAATATCCATACCAGACCTGAAGGGCCTGGTATGGAATTTAGGGGGACCCCCATGTCATTTTTTTTTTAAATTTTGGTTCGGAGTTCCCCTGTGGGGAATTCCCATGCCGTTTTTATCAATGAACTTTTATGTGTATTGTCAGACCGGCAATTCACTAATAGCCGCGAGTAGTTTTAAATGACTTTTTTTCCTTTGAAACGTCATTTTGCTGTCAGACTGTTCTAAACACGGGAAACATGCGTCCCTTTACAGGCATACTATAGACACCCCCCAGGTACGAAATTTAAAGGGATATTACACTTTTATTGTTTCACTTTAAGCATTATTAAAATCACTGCTCCCAAAAAACGTCCGTTTTTAAAACTTTTTTTGCATTGATACATGTCCCCTGGGGCAGGACCCAGGTCCCCAAACACTTATTATGACAATACCATGAATATAAGCCTTTAAAAATAGCACTTTTGATTTCTTCCATAGACTTTTAAAGGGTGTACAGCCAATGTTCGAGTCGAATATGAGTTCGACTCGAAATCGAGCTCTTCCCTACTGTGGTCAAAATGCACATTTAAAATGATGATTTTTGTCACAAACCTACTCACAAACCTACTTACTTGTGTCAGGTTTTCACTTACCTACTTATAAATATGTTCCTTTAGGCTGGGTTCATGCTAGTGCGAATTGGATGCGGGTTTGCTTCCAATCCTGCTATTGTGAATTGCATCCAATTTACAATCGCAGGAGATTGTGACCGGCTCTCTATGGAGACGGTTCACCTTTCTCCGGTACAAATTTGTACCAGGTCCTGTGCGTCTTTTGGTTCAATTCAGATCCGAATTCAGCCAAAAATTTGGGCTGAAATCGGACCTGAAATGGGGACGCACGGGACCCCTGCTGTGAGCCGCATGCGGCTTAGATGTGAACCCAGCCTAAAAAAATAAACTTGGTGACTAATCTCTTTAAATGGAATTGGGTTACCTTTCTGTTAAATGTTCATAAGAGACTACACATGTTTAGATTTAGAAAAACAGACAATAGTGGATCTTTTGTCAAGGGGTAGCACTTTAGTGTCTACCCATCTACCTGGTCAAAAGCTAAATCCAGTGGTAGAACAATAGATTAGTGAGTTGATGAAAACATTTAAAGTAATGGCACTGTATAACCTATGTTTCACCTTTGCAGTTACTATGCTAAATGCCTTAAATCATTCTCATTTTTCATTACTGTATAAAAAAAATATAGCCAGCATTTTTAGGTCAAGGTTGTATGCTGAGGCCAGATAAGGTTACAATACGTGAAAGTGATAAGCGATAACATACAGCACAGTCTTAAACATAAGGGTCAGTACGCATAAATCACAAAGTGTGCATATATATATATCTATATATATATATAGATATATATATTCCCCAAAAAAAAGTCACTAAATACTTTTTGCTATAATAAACATACCCCCAAAAAATATAAAAAAACAAATTTCTTCTTCTGTTTAGGCTGATATATATTCTTCTACATATTTTCGGTTAAAAAAAAATTGCAATAGGGGGGCGTGGCTTGGACGGGACCAGAGATGGCCGCATGAGGCAAGAGCTCCGGCACATTGAGGACATTATAAGCATCTTCTAGGACATGCACACGCTTCTGCAACTATGGGTAAGCCAAATAGAAGCACCTCAGCACCCCACTCCACGAAGGAGACTGGAGAGCAATCCGGAACGTAACTTAGCAATAACATTCTGGAGATATTCCAGTCCCGATCCTCAACACACCATAAGGAGACACAGGCGTCTCAGGCCTCATCCCCAGCCTCAATTAGTAATACAGCGAACCCGCCAGCAGAAGAACACGGCCATGCAATCTCAAATCCAACCCTTCTAGACCTGCAAAGAGACCTCCAAAAGGTCGCCTTAGACATCAAGTATACACTAACATCTGCCATATCAGATCTAAAATCGGACATTCAATCGATGAACAACCACCTCACAGTGGTGGAAGAATCTTCTCAACTCCAGGCAGCTGCTATCAGGCAAGTGCAGCAGACACACGACCTGCATCTCCCACACGTTTGAACTCCACTGACAAGTGGAAGATTTAGACAATAGGGGACACAGTCATAACATTAGAATCAGAGGGGTCCCTGAAGGATTAGATCTATCAACCTTGCCACAGACTGTATGTACAATATTTAACAACCTTCTTGATCGGCCAGCAGACTCCCCTATTGAGATGGAGAGACTCCATCATGCACTGAGACCCCCCCACGCGATTCTGAACCCCCCAGGGACATTGTGTGCTGTATTGTGAATTTCCCTCTCAAGGAGGAAATACTCCGGAAAGCGAGAGACAGAGGCCGTATCTTATACAATGGTGTGGACATTAAACTGTTCCAAGATCTGTCTCAGATAACACTCCAAAACAGGCGCACCCTATGCCCCCTGCTGGAAACACTGCTTGCACGCAACATACAGTATAGATGGAAGTTCCCCTTCTGCCTCTCAGCAACCACCAGAGGGCGCATCAATATCAGAGTTTCCCACACCACACCTGCACTGAGGGGGAGGCACTGTGCCCCCACACATTGTAAAAGATGGGAAACATTGTTTGGTTCTCTAACTTTGCTGTAGCTGTGATCATCAGCTTTTGTGATGGGAAGAGATTGGGTGCAGTTCTGCTAGGGTGGGGGGCGGTCCCTGTTTCCAGGAGGTGGAGGACTGTCACTGGCCACTGCTAAAGTCAATCACAGTCCTGCTGGCCCTGTCCACCATCTAGAGGAAAATGACTCACATGGTTGTCACTACCAATCTCAGAAAGAAGGGATTTCACTGATTGAGAAAACCACAATCAGGTGACAGTTTGTGGAATTACTGTTGATCTTCTGAGAACTTTGTTGAAATTATTCCTGAACCTTTGTGTCACTTACTACTGAACCCCTGCACTCTGTGTCCCTTTAAGCCACAGCCAATATTCAGCGCAATGAAAGTCACACCACACTTTTGCTGTGGCACACTTTTTCTCAGCTGCGGGGGCCCAACTTATAATCCTGCACACAGGCCCACTGCTTTCAGAAAATGCCCCTGACCTGAGCTCATCATTGCGCATCCATTTCAAATGCTTGTATGTGACATCACATACATCACATACAAGCACGTGGGCTGGATGTGAGACGTGGATCAGCAAGATGAGTGTGCCAGGACAGGTAGATGTGTCTCATCTCTTCTTCCTTTCACCACTCTGCATATCATGTATATCATAGATGAGAAGATGGTACAGTGGTGGAGCAGATGAGCAGGAGGGGTTCAGAGGTGGCACAGAAGAGCAGGAGGGTACAGCGGTGGGGCAGATGTGCAGGGAGGTACAGTGATGGAAGAGATGAGAAGGGGGTTCAGCAGTGGGACAGAAGAGCAGGTGGGTTACAGTGGTGGGAAAGATGAGAAGGGGGGTTAGTGTTGGGGCAGATGATAAAGGGGTTCAATGGTGGGACAGAAAAGCAGGGGGGGAGAGCAGTGGGACAGATGTGAAAGGAGGTGTATTGGTGAGACAGATGAGCAGGGGGTTACAGTGGTGGGGCAGGAGAGCAGGGAGAACAGAGGTGAGACAGATGTGCAGGAGGTAAATTGGTGGGGCAGATGAGAAAGCAGGTTACAGTAATGGGGCAGATGAGCAGATGGGTTCAGTGTTAGGACAGATGAGAAGGTGATTCAGTAGTGAGACAGAAGAGCATGGGGATACGGCGGTGGAGCAGATGTGCAGGGAGGTACAGTGGTGGAGCAGATGAGAAAAGGGGTACATTGATCAGGCAGATGAGCAGGGGGTTATAGTGGTTGGACAAAAGAGAAAGGGGGTACAGTGGTGGGGCAGATGTGCAGGAGGTACAGTGGTGGGAGGAATGAGAAGGGGGTTCAGCGGTGGGACAAAAAAGCAGGGGGGTACAGTGATGGGACAGATGAGAAGGGGGTTGCAGTGGTGGGAAAAATGAGCAGGTGGGGTTCAGTGTTGGGGCAGATGAGAAGGGGGTTCAGCGGTGGGGCAGCTGTGAAATGAGATGCATTGGTGGGACAGATGAGCAGGGGCTTACAGTGGTTGGGCAGAGGAGCAGGGGGTACAGAGGTGGGGCAGATGTACAGGGGGGTACAGTGGCGGGACAGAGCAGAAAGGAGGTACATTGGTGGGACAGATGAGCAGGGGTTTACAGGGGTGGGGCAGAGGATGAGAGGGGTACAGAGGTGGGGCAGATGTGCAGAGCAGAAAAGAGGTACATTGGTGGGACAGATGAGCAGGGGGGATAGAGGTGGGACAGATGTGCAGGAGGTACAGTGGTGGGGCAGATGAGCAGATAAGTGAGCAGATAAGTTCAGTGTTAGGACAGATGAGAAGATGGTTCAGTGGTGAGACAGAAGAGCATAGGGGTACGGCGGTGGAGCAGATGTGCAGGGAAGTAGAGTGGTGGGGCAGATGTGCAGGGGGTTACGGTGGTGGGGCAGATGTACAGGGGGTTACAGTGGTGGGATAGATGAGCAGGGGGTCACAGAGGTGGGGCAGCATTTGCTTTATAAAAAATCCTTTTCGTGATTGCGAGTGTGAAGTTGACATTTTTTTCTTATAAAATCGGCATGCTCAATTTCTTTGAAAACATTTTTCGGCACATTGTGTTCAAAGGGTTGCCTACCCCTGGACTAGGTAATCGGCTGAATTATCAGAGAGGAAGTAAATGTAACTTGCAATTTACGAGACTGGTGCAAAGTTCAAAGAAATAAAGTGGATGTAAACCCTCACATGTACCCAGTGAAGTGAACAGCCTCAGATGATACGCAGAGATTAAACAATCTCCTTACTTAAGTTTTACATGCATATCTGCATGTCTTCAGCTGTACATATCCTTTAGATAGTGCTCTTTGTGTTTACAGATCTTCTCTTCCTGTTCACCACTGGGAATGGATTATTGGCATACAGCCAAGACACCTGATTGAAGGAAAGGCAAACTCCCCCACTCCATATTGGCAAAGGAAGGAAGGAATGTGCAGAGCTCTCCTCTGAGACGGCAAGCTCTCTACTAATCTATTTATAGCAACCTCCCATGACACACACTTCAGGCTGCCATCTCTGAGAGCTTGCCAGAAGTTATCAGGCTGATAACAGCTACTGAGCAGGAGAAAGCTACGGGACATAGTGTTTTGAAGAGGTATAGGAATGCATTACAGACATATGTACCCAGCTCAAATTTCACGGAATCGGGTTTACATTCACTTAATGTAAACTAAGTTTAGAATGGCAAAGGTCATGTGTAGACCGCAGAGTAATATATAACAAAGTATAAAAGCTGAACAGACATGAACTCAGCACCTCTATGACTCAGTCAGGATAACATTTGGCTGCATAACCTAGTTCCTATAAGACTCAGACAACAGAGAGCTGAGAATCACTACTTTAGTGAAACAGTTTAGATCACAAACAAGCACTTGCTTTTATCCTAATAAATTACATCCCTATCAGTGAAGTCTATGGTAGCTTTGGTAACACAGGTGAACAGCTGAAGGACTGGAACTTGAGTGTTTTGAAATTGGAGAGGGGCTCCCCACGGTAACTGGATCTTCTGGAGAAGCTGCATGCTATAAGGCTCCTGCCTAGTTTCCCACAAGCACAGCAGAGGGCCTCTAGGTACCAGATCACTTGCCTAGTTACCTCTGCCTCATCAGGTGTGGCCTCTCTAAGATGCTAGGGGAGGGAATCCAAATATCTTCCCTGGCCAAGTTCAGGAATCCAGGGATTGTGGAAATTGAATATGGGTGAAGTGTTCCATGTTCACACCTGGGTATGGTGAGTAAATGGCAATTCTGCTACACACACACACATATACACTGTATTGTCAAAAGTATTGGGACACCTGCATTTACATGCACCTGACATCCCATTCTTCGTCTGTAGGCTTCAGTATTGCGTTGGCCCACCCTTTGCAGCTATAACAGCTTCAACTCTTCTAGGAAGGCTGTTCACAAGGTTTAGGAGTCTGTCCTTGCTTTGTGCACTGATACACAGTCATATTGGAACAGGAAAGGGCAATTCCCAAACTGTTCTCACAAAGTTAAGAGCATGAAATTGTCCAAAATGTATTGTTATACTGACGCCTTAAGAGTTCCCTTCCCTAGAACTAAGGGGCCAAGTCCAACCCGTGAAAAACAACCCCACACCATAATCCCCCTCCACCAAATGATTTGGACCAGTGCACAAATTAAGGTCCATAAAGACATGGATGAGCGAGTTTGGGATGGAGGAACTTGCCTGGCCTGCACAGAGTCCTGACCTCAACCCGATAGAACACCTTTGGGATGAATTAGAGCGGAGACTGCGAGCCAGGCCTTCTCATCCTACATCAGTGCCTGGTCTTTACACACATGAACTTTAAAAGCATCTCAGTCTTAGTCAGTAGGATTCAATATTGTGTTAGTCCATCCTTTGCACCTATAACAGCTTCAACTCTTCTGGGAAGGCTGTCCACAAGGTTTAGGAGTGTGTCTATGGGAATTTTTTACTATTCTTCCAGAAGCGTATTTGTGAGGTCAGGCACTGATGTGGACGAGAAGGCCTGGCTCACAGTCTCTGCTCTAATTCATCCCTAAGATATTCTATCAGGTTGAGGTCAGCACTCTGTGCAGGCCAGTCAAGTTTCTCCACCCCAAACTCGCTCATCTCTGTCTTTATGGACCTTGCTTTGTGCGCAGTCATGTTGGAACAGGAAGGGGCCATCCCCAAACTGTTCCCACAAAGTTGGGAGCATGAAATTGTCCAAAATGTCTTGGTATGCTGACATCTTAAAGTGGATGTAAACCTGATTTTTTTTTTTTTTTAATGAAGACTTCTACCTGGTACATTGGAGGATGTCAAGTCATCTGTGCCCAGTCTTGCCACGAAGACTTAATCCAGCTCTGAGCAATCCTCTTGTCTTTTTTTACTAAGATAAAAAATACACACAGATAAGTTTGTGTCATCTCATCTCCCACTGCTGTGACTGACATCTGATTTATTTATCTCATGCATGAGAGCAGAGAGAGTGTCTAAGATTCCAGCTTCACACCCCTCCTTTGTTCTCCAGCTCTCCCAGAATTGGCTGCTCTACACCTCAGCATGATTGGGCATGCTGAATGTCATGTGGTGCCTTTCCTGAGTTTTGACTGGATATTACCCATTATGGGGCATGATCGGCAAAAGATCAGCATGACTGGGGATATTTATGGTGCAGTCATCTCCCAGAATGTCAGCAGAAAGAGTAGGAGAGTGTAGAGCTAGGCGGGGAGTCTTGTGATGTCACGACTCTGCCCACCGAGCTCCAGAAAAGAGACCCACGCACCGATTCCAGAGTTTTGCAGGGCTCCTACAGCTGAAGGGGGTTACAGAGGAAAGGTAAGGGTACATGCAGGAGTCATGTATATGTGCACAGATTAATACTGTGCCATTAGTTTATACTGGGTGAGTGGTGGGTTTACATCCACTTTAAGAGTTCCCTTCACTGGAACTAAGGGGCCAAGCCCAACCCCTGAAAAATAACCCCACACCATAATCCCCCCTTCACCAAATGATTTGAACCAGTGCACAAAGGGTCCATAAAGACATGGATGAGCGAGTTTGGGGTGGAGGAACTTGACTGGCCTGTCAACCAAACAGCACACCTTTGAGATGAAGTAGAGCAGAGACTGCGAGCCAGGCTCTCTCGTCCACATCAGTGCCTGGCCTCACAAATGTGCTTCTGATAAAATGGTCTAACATTCCCATAGACACTCCCAAACCTTGTGGACAGCCTTCCCAGAAGAATTGAAACTGTTATAGATGCAAAGGGTGGGCCAACTCAATATTGAACACTACGGACTAAGACCGACATGCCATTAAAGTTCATTTGTGTATACGACATCACAACATAAATCAAAACACGAAATTTCATGGACAGGCAGACTTGCAGCATTCAAGATGATATGCCTCCCCCAAATTTTGTACCATTTCAGGACTCTACCCATCCCTCTACCCATATCCTTCTTTAGATCTCTTCGTACGATCTTTAACAAGTTTTTATGGAAAGACAAAAAGCCAAGATGTGCCCATTCTACTATGACTAAACACAAACTAGTGGGCGGCACGGGTTCCATAGATTTTGAAGATTATCACATGGCAACCATCCTGGCCCAACTTCCCTCTTGGTTTCAAACCTACCCGTCAACACTATGGGGACAAATAGAGAAAGCTTCACTCACCCATTCTAACCTAACAACATGGATACTTAGCATACCGCTAGGCACCATAATCCCAACAGCTATATCACCAACTATAAGGGCCACGGCTCATGCGTGGAAGAAAATGTCAACCCTCTTGCCATTTACTCCCACACAGATACATTCGCATATCCCCTTAAATACCTTGCTACACCTAATGCCTGAACTCTCATTATCAACATGGAACCTCAATGGCATCCACTTTCTACACGAGTTATTGCACGATAACCACATCAAACCATTCTCCCGACTACAATCAGAATACACTCTGCCTTTAACCGAATACTATACCTTCCTCCGTATACACCACTGCCTGAAAACTATCCCCCTCCCTCTATATTGTATCCAACCTAAAACTTGGGACTACCTCACCAACCCTAACACAAAAACAAAAGGAATCTCTTACTTTTACAACATCCTCCACCAAAAATACATCTTCTCAAAACTGAAACCACATCACAGGTGGGACATTGATCTTGCGTACACCTACTCAAATGATCAATGGCACCAAGCCCTCAAGTCCATATATACAGCCACTAAATGCGCGGCCCTCTGGGAACTGACCCAGAAGATATCCTTGCGTTGGTATATGACCCCAGCTAGAATAACATCCTTTAACCCACAAATTCCCAACACTTGTTGGAGATGCAAATCCTCCCCAAGTGACCTATTTCATGTATTCTGGTCATGCTCTGTCCTTAAGAAATACTGGGAAAATGTTTTCCACTTACTATCACAAATAACCCGCACCAAGATCCATCCACTACCGGCACTTGCAATTTTAAACCTAAATATAGAAGAAATACACCCTACATTCAGACTAGTAATTACACACATTCTACTGGCGGCCAGACTCAATATTGCTAGACAATGGAAATCCGACAATCCCCCGACATTAACCCAAGTTGTCGACATAGTGGCCCTACACTGCAGTTATGAGATCACAACTGCAGATTACACAGGCCATGCAGCAAAAGCACACAAAAACTGGCAACCATGGACTGATTGGACTAAAACTGCACACCCCACATAATAGCACGACACCTTACATTTCACTTTCTTGACCGAGCAATATTTGCAACTCTACCGGGAGACATTTACATTTAAATCAAATAGTTCTTAATAGATAAGTACAGTGAACATGTTTGAATATGTGGACAGGCCTCTCCGCTTCAGGGGCACTAAAGATCCCACATGGGGTGCCCCTCCAGCGGAATGGACTGAATATCCTAATTAATACCCTCACCAATGCATGTTTAATACTGGCTACATCTTAACACTGTTTGTGGATTTATGTTCATATCTTATATTGTTTATGTTTATATCATAAATTGTTCATTCAAACGTTGTTGCACGACGTACAATCTCAAATTGTACTTTGTATTTCCTATGCAAAATCAATAAAAAATTATAAACTAAAAAAAAAAAAAAAAAAAAAAAAAAAGTTCATTTGTGTATAAAGGCAGACATCCCAACTTTTGGTAGTATATATATATATATAAGTGTATGTGGTATGTGTGTGTATGTTTGAAGGATCAGCATCTTTGTTTACACAGTTGGGATGCATAATGGCTGACAACATAATTGCATCTGTACTGCAATCAGCACTCATATTTAGGAAAGACTGACACAAGCATAGGGATTGGGACAGTGGGACAGAGAGTTTACTACTACAAAACAATTGTAGCTGTACTACTTTTTTCTGTGACAGACCATATTGATTCTCTATGTTCAACATTATTGTAGCCACTCCACTACAACGAGGTTATCTGGCATAATGACCTTTAAACACTTCAGTTAGATATCTCAAATTACAGCAATGCAATTCTCTGTGGCAGCCTAGACTGCTCCACAGCAATCATCATACATTGGCATCAATTGATGATTTCACACTGAGCTCTACAGCCATACCTCCAGAGGCTCTATTTCTGGAGCTCACCTACAATGACTGCATTCAGAAACAAACTCCAGCACACAAGAGAGTTCCTCACTGACCAAATGTATTGCACCTACAAAAGTGGTACTCTAAATTATAATCCCCTTGCATAAATGTACTATCTTTTTTATTGAAAAACATCATATTGGACACAGTTAGTTGTTGATTTCCATAAGCGTGGACATTTCAGTGTTTCTACTATATTGTTATCCGCTCTAATATCAATGTGAGCTTTGCAAAGCCAATGATGTGAAGATCATGACCTCTATTTAATAGAAATATTTTTCACCCCCTGCTCTGAAGAACACACACAGCCCAATAGGAAATCACCTGCATCAAGTTCCTCTGCTTCTCCACAGCTGTAATATGTGCAATGATAAAGATCCAAAAGAATCACTCACAGCTTCTACTGTATATAATTTCTGTATCACAGGGAGATGCAGTGTGTCAGAGTCCCTTCCAGGCTGGTCCTAGATGAAATTTTTATTTTCATAACAATGGGATTTATCTGTGCTCTAGTTGCTGTAAGGCCTTCTACATAAAGAAGGACTTAAAAAATGTTGTTTCTATATCATAGGTTGTTTAGTGCATAACATACTGTATAATAACTCTCTTCTTGCTTTGCATATTTTTCATGCTTCAATTGTGGTTCTTTTCATAGATCACCTATGTTTGCCACCTACAAATAAGAGTTAATTTATGCTTATAGTTTCACATCACTGCTTAATAAAAAATAAGATACTTAGTTAAGAATTAACTTTGTATAGCTTATACAAGCAAATGGGTACAATGCATGAGGCATGGTTTCCTTTTCTGTTCTTCCAGTGTTAGATCATGATAAAACACTTGTCTCTTTTTACATCAAACATTTATATATATAAAACAGAGGAAGTGGCTTTTTATTTTTTTATTAATGTATGAAAAGAAGAAATGTCTAAAGTAGTCAGGGTTGCTGGGTTTTGACATACTGTTTCTCCTCCAGGGACTGCAATTCACTATCAACTGTGGGATTGTGAAGAAGTAATGTGGAGCTCTACTGAAAGGTGTGACATTTCACACTTCACACCACATCATACTGTTTCAGTATTAATAGGCATTTCTGTGCTATGCTAGCAATTTTATATTTTCTTTTCATAATGTTTAATGCTCACTGATAACAGTGCTGTTGAGTCTCCCAAGTCGGAAAGTTTTCTGTGTGCAAACTATGTTGTGAGTCATTTTTGGATATCAGATGTTTAGCCATTGCCAAGGATAAAAATTCCAAAAAGTTGAAGATACCAAAAACTCTCTCTCTTCAGGAGAGTTGGATGTAAATTGAGTGTGTACAAGCAATATAGAGGTAGTGAAAATATTGGAGATTTAGCATTTACTATCTAAGCAAAGTATATTTTACCCTTTGTACTTACCAGTGTTAAGGCAGTAAAGTGCTGCACATTTACACTGTGAGTGTAGTACACATACTATATAACACATAGTAGTGTGTAAATGTCTGGACATGTAGCATGTGGCAATGTGAGTTGTGGTATACTCATACAGTCATTTGTCTTGGGTATTTTTTTGTTAGAAGAACCCCCATATAACAAACGCCCTCTTTTTCCTATCTTCCTATCTTTTGGCCTAATTTGCCTGCTTTCTTGGTGCTGCCATCATAAGATGGAGCTGGAGGAAGAATGCATGGGCACACGGCCATGATGCTTCAATGAAGTGATTAGGGATGAGCTACCTGAAGACAAGTGCTTGTGTTCTTCTTCTGATCCTATTAATAGCACAGGCAGGCTCTTGAAGTATTTACAGTTAGTGTACTGTGTACCTTGCACAGTTGCACCCACAGTATAGCTACCTGAAGACAAGTGCTTGTGTTCTTCTTCTGATCCTATTAATAGCACAGGCAGGCTCTTTAAGTATTTACAGTTAGTGTACTGTGTACCCTGCAAAGTTGCACCTACAGTATAGCTACCTGAAGAAAAGTGCTTGTGTGCTTCTTCTGATCCTATTAATAGCACAGGCAGGCTCTTGAAGTATTTACAGTTAGTGTACTCTGTACCCTGCACAGTTGCACCTATAGCTTCCTGAAGACAAGTGTTTGTGTGCTTCTTCTGATCCTATTAATAGCACAGGCAGGCTCTTGAAGTATTTACAGTTAGTGTACTGTGTACCCTGCACAGTTGGACCTATAGCTACCTGAAGACAAGTGCTGGTGGGCTTCTTCTGATCCTATTAATACCACAGACAGGCATTCTGCTAGCTGCTGTATAATCAGTATATATATACATCCCAGTTTTGTGCAGCTACATCTTACTGCAGTACAGGCCATTAGTATGTCTGGAAGGCCAACAAGGAGAGGCAGACAGTCACAAGCCAATAAATGAGGGCAAGCAGGCTCTGTGTCTAGAGGTATCAGTGCAGGTCGTGGACACGGTGCATCCTCATCAGCACGTGGCTGTGGGACAGGCTTGTCCTTTTTTTCGGCAGCTGGCCCTGTTGAGCCGCAACATGCGGAAGACTTGGTAGAGTGGATGACCAAGCCATCCTCCTCATCCTCTCTCACCCAGGCTCAGGGTACATTGTCTGGCAAAGCAGCTGCCAATGCGGCCTCTTCCCTCGGCTCAATGGCATGAGTCACTCCTTCCCTAGCCCCACCATGTCCTCCTGAGGAGTCCCCGAACAGTTTGACCAAAGTGTTGGGTACATGCTCCAGGAGGATGCTGAAGGCTCCGATGATGGTACTCAGCTAGAGGAAGACAGTAACGTGAGCCCAGACAGAGAGGGTGCCCAAGAATGACAGCAATCTGGCAGTCATGTTCCCCCAGCTGCAGTATACTGCCAGCTTTGCTCCAGAGATGAGGAGGGAGGGGATGATGAGGTCACTGACTCCATGTGGGTGCCTGATAGGAGAGAGGAGGAGGAGGCACATCACCAACGAGTCAGGATGCCCACCAGGGGCCAGCTTAAGGGCAGCACACCCACTGCATCACACTGCAAAGCTCCACATGTGCAGGGCGCTGCTGTCTCTGCGCGTTATTCCAAAAGTTCTTTGATGAGGGCCTTTTTTTGAGACGAGTGCATCAGATCCCACCGCTGCTATTTGCAACATATGTCTCAAACGTATCTCGCGTGGCCAAAACATCACCCGCTTGGGCACCACATGCTTGACCAGACATATGTTGACCTGCCATGCAGTTCATTGGCAAGCGTACCTAAAAGACCCACACCAAAGAACAAAGAGGACCTCTTCTTGCTCCTCATCAGCTGGGATTTCCAACCCCACTATACCTTCAGTCCTCTCTGAGACCTGCACTGAGAGGAATGAAGGTGTAGAATTAGGTGTGTCACAGCCAAGCACTTGCGGGCAATCTGCTATCGGTACACCGACATCAGATTGTACCAGGCAAATTTCCCTGCCCCAGCTGCTGCACCGCCAAAAGAAGTTCGCTCCCAGCCATCCACATGCCCAGCAGTTGAATGCTAGCTTGGCTAAATTGCTAGCACTTCAACTGCTGCCTTTTCAGTTGGTAGACTCTGCCCCTTCTGTGAGTTTGTGGAATGTGCGGTTCCTCAGTGGCAGGTTCCCAAATGCCACTTTTTTCTCACGAAAGGCGATTCCGGCTCTCTACCAGCATGTGGAAGGCTATGTCTTGGCCTAGCTGGACAGGGCGGTCAGTGATAAGGTGCATGTTACCGCTGACTCATGGTCCAGCAGGCATGAACAGGAACGTTACCTATCTTTCACGGCGCATTGGGTATCTCTTCTGGCAGCTGGGAAAGATGCAGGACAAGGTGCAATAGTGTTGGAGGTTGTTCCGCCACCACGCCTCCAAAATGCTACTACTGGTGATTCTGACACACCTCTCTCTTCCATCCCTTCCTCTTCTTCTTCCTCCATGGCCTCTTCATATGCTTTGTCCTCTGAACCAACGGTGTTCCGTAGGCGTTCAAGGGGCTACGCAAGTACGCAGGCCAAAAGATGCCATGCGGTGCTTGAGCTGGTGTGCTTGGGGGACAGGAGCCACACTGGGGCAGAGATTCTGTCAGCTCTGCAGGAGCAGGCTCAGAGGTGGTTGACGCCATGCCAGCTTCAGCCAGGAATGGTGGTTTGCGACAATGACACCAACCTCCTCTCCGTCCTACGACAGGGACAACTGACCCATGTGCCCTGTTTGGCTCACGTCCTTAACTTTTTGGTGCAGTGGTTCTTGGGCAAGTACCCAGGCTTACAGGATGTCCTGAGGCAGGCCAGGAAAGTCTGTGTGCATTTACGCTGGTCATATAATGCCAGTGCTCGGCTGGCTGACCTCCAAAAGGAATTTAACCTGCCCAAGAACCGCCTAATCTGTGACATGCCCACCAGGTGGAACTCAACATTGGCCATGCTGCAGCAGCTGCACATGCAGCAGAGGGCCATCAATGAGTACCTGTGCGACTATGTCACCAGGACAGGGTCAGGGGAGTTTGTTTATTTTCCCCACGCCTGTGGGCCATGATCAGGGATGCATGCACTGTCCTGTCACCATTTGAGGAGGCCACGAGGATGGTGAGCAGTGACAGTGCATGCATCAGTGACACTGTCCCCCTTGTCTACATGTTGGAGCACACGCTGCGTGGAATAATGAACAGGGCACTTGAGGCAGAACAGAGGCAGGAAGAGGAGGACTTTCTTACCTCTCAAGGCCCCCTTTACCCAGACAGTGTTCCTGCGTGCCCGCCGATCACACAGGAAGAGGACGAGGAGGAGGAGGATTGTGTCAGCATGGAAGTGGAGCCTGGCACTCACCATCAGCAGCAGACTTCAAGGGATCATTTACAGTCCCAAGAAACCCATGGACTTGGACGTAGCTGGGAGGAGGTGGCTGTGGATCATGTCGTCCTTAGTGACCCAGAGGACTCCGGACCGAATGCCTCAGCAAACCTACGCTGCATGGCCTCCCTGATCCTGCAAAGCCTGCATAAGGATCCTCATATTCGTGGTATCAAGGAGAGGGATCGTTACTGGCTGGCAACACTCCTTGATCCACATTACAAGGGTAAGGTTGCGGACCTTATGTTGCCATCACAGAGGGAGCAGAGGATGAAATATCTTCGGGAGGCCTTGCAGAAAGGGGTGTGCAACGCGTTCCCAGAGACTGGGAGGTTACAAACTCCTGTTCCTGGACAACGTGTTGCTGAGGCTTCAGTCAGTCAAAGAAGGAGCGGTGGAGAAGGTGGCCATCTGACCTATGCGTTCAGACAATTCTTTAGTCCGCAGCCCCAAGGTATGATCGGTTCCAGCAACCATCGCCAGCGTCTGTTTTACATGGTGCAGAAATACCTAGGGGCAAGATCTGACTTGGACACCTTTCCCACCGAAAATCCTCTGGGTTACTGGGTCTTGAGGATGGATCACTGGCCAGAGCTTGCACAGTATGCAATTGAGCTACTGGCCTGTCCTGCATCCAGCGTTCTTTCGGAACGCACATTCAGTGCTGCTGGAGGCTTTGTAACTGATCACAGGGTGCGTCTGTCCACCGACTCGATCGATCGACTGACCTTCATAAAAATGAATCAGTGTTGGATCACCACCAGCTACCAAGCACCTGATGCTGATGTAACCGAATAATTTTTTTTGAAATGTCAGATCCCTTCAAGACTGCCTATGCTGATGCTGAGTGACTACCCTGTTATGCTGAGTGACTATCCTCTTCCTCCTCAATGATCATGCTGATAGCTTGCAAGAATATTTTTGGTTCTGGGCGCCGCCACCAGTGGCTAAGGCCCAATTTTTCAATCAATTACAATTTTTGATGCAATATTTTGCAAGGAGGGTTCGTTGCTGTGCTCAACTAGAGTATTTGTGAGGGGTTGCAGTGTTGTGGCACCAGCACCAGTGACTAAGGCCCAATTTATCAGCCCCTGTTTAACAGGGGCATGTAATTACCATTTTTGATGCAATACTTTGCAGCAGGGCTCGTTCCTGCGCTCCAACTAGAGTATCTGTGAGGGGTTGCAGTGTTGTGGCACCAGTGCCTAAGGCCCAATTTTTCAGCCCCTGTTTAATAGGGGCATGTAATTACAATTTTTGATGCAATACTTTGCAGCAGGGCTCGTTCCTGCGCTTCAACTAGAGTATCTGTAAGGGGTTGCAGTGTTGTGGCACCAGCACCAGTGCCTAAGGCCCAATTTTTCAGCCCCTGTTCAACAGAGACATGTAATTACAATTCTTGATCTAATATTTCACAGCAGGGCCCGTTTCTGCGCCCACCAAGAGTAACTGTGAGGACTTGCAGTGTTGTGGCACCAGCACCACCACCACCACCAAAGGCCCAATTTTTCTGACCCTGTTCAACAGGGGCATGTAATTACAATTCTTGATCTAATATTTCACAGCAGGGCCCGTTCCTGCACCCACCAAGAGTGACTGTGAGGGCTTACAGTGTTGTGGCAACACCAACACCTAAGGCCCCAATTTCAGCAGAGTATATAGGGCAGGCCCCTACTTTCAAAGGACTCCTACTTGCAAATGGAAGGCGACAACAGGAAGTGAGATGAAATCTACCCCTAGGAAGGGAAATTCTCTCCTGTAAGAGTTAATATGGGAAAAATGTGTCTCCTCTTCACTGATGCTTTATCACCAATCCTTGTTTCACTAAAAACCCCAAATTTTCAAAAAAAATTTGTCATTGGGACAGAAAGTGAGGTGAAATCTTCTGAAGAGGTGCACAGACAGCAAAACAAATGTTACAGGGGTGATAACCCTTCCCTATGTTTTCCAAAAAGCTTAAAAATAGATTTTTTGGCTGGAGCTACACTTTAAAAATGTACCAGTTCAAAATTACAAACATATTCTACTTAACAACAAACCTACAGCTCCTGTCTTGTTTGCACCGCCTGTATACTGCTGTTCAGAGTATGTAGGGCCTGGGGGCCCCACGCCTTTCCTTTTTTAATTTGGGTGACCCAAAGGGCCTGGTAATGGACTGGGGGGTGGTACCCATGCCCTTTGTCTCACTGATTTTCATCCATATTGCCGGGACCTGACATTACATTAAAGCTGCAAGCAGTTTTAAATGACTTTTATTCCTTTAAAAATGTCATTTTGTGCAGGGACTGTTCTAAGCATGGGAAACACGCGCCACTTTACAGGCATACTATAGACACCCCCAGGTATGATATTTAAAAGAATATTTCAATTTTTTTTCACTTTAAGCATCATTAAAATCACTGTTCCCGAAAAAACTGCTGTTTAAAAAACTTTTTTTTGCATTGATACATGTCCCCTGGGGCTGGACCTGGGTCCCCAAACCCTTTTTAGGACAATACCATGCAAATTTCACAGGGAGAGGAGAAAAAAATTCTGCTCGCCCCTAAAGAATAAGAAGAAAAAGGAAGAGTTTCCCCAGAGTGGGGTTTTTTGGCAGCGAAGTAAACAGGTTGAGTCAGTAGTATATGAAAAAATAAACGTATTTATTTTACGTTCGTAAAATAAATACATTTATTTTTTCAAATACTACTGACTCAACCCATTTACTTCACTGCCAAAAAACCCCACCCTGGGGAAACTATTCCTTTTTTTTTAATACCATGCAAATTAGCCTTTAAAATTAGCACTTTTGATTTCGAACCTTCTAGTCCCATAGACTTCAATGGGGTTCTAAATTTCGCGTGAATTTTCGGTCCGTTCGCAGGTTCTGGTGCGAACCGAATCAGGGGGGTGTTCGGCTCAACCATAGAAGTGATGCGCAATGCCAAAAATGGGAGAGCAGCCAATCGAGGGGGGTAAGGAAAGATGGATAAGGCAGCACAACAAGGCAGTTTCAGTAGCGAACAGAATAATCAAACATCTAGAAAAGTAATTCTCAACTTAATATAGGGAACTAAAGTACTGCCCGTGGCATGCCCAGTATATTAAGTCCCAAAATAACCAGGTAAAAAAGATATGTTTAAAAGATTAATGTAAAATTAAATAAGATGAGGTGGGGTTTGCATGGAAAGCAATTAGCACAATGGTGATATATTCACAGGTTTATGATGGTTAAAATTCTTAAAGGGGTTGTAAAGTCAGAAGTTTTTTTATCTTAATGCATTCTACGCATTAAGATAAAAAGCCTTTTGTGTGCAGCAGCCTCCCTCAGCCCCCCTAATACTTACCTGATCCCCATCTCTGTCAAGCGATGTCCATGAGTTTCTCAGCCATTTGGGACTTTCCCTCCTGATTGGCTGACACACAGCAGCAGCGCCATTGGCTCCCGCTGCTGTCAATCAAAGTCAGTTAGTCAATCAGGAGAGGGGGGTGGGCCTGGTTGCTCGGAAGCTGCTTGCTGTGGGAACACTCAACAGGAGCGAGGGGCCAGGAGCTCCAGTCAGGGACCAGAGAAGAGGAGGATGTGGGCTGCTCTGTGCAGAGCAGGTAAGTATAACATGCTTATTATTTTTATAGAAAAAAAACAAGACTTTACAATCACTTTAATGACATTGTACACTCTCTCAAGTGTTACATGTTTCTATTTCAACTTGTCTTTACATTTCATGTGAAGAATGAAAAGCAGTATTGCCCAGTATTGCCCATTTAAGGGCTATGTAGAACCATGAAGACATTTGTGGGTGCACAAAAATAGTAAGGAGTACCAGATGGGGTGGGTAAAAAATTGGTAGTCAAAACACATTATGAAAATTCATTAAGTAACCCAAACAAAGGGTTGGCATACAGTGGTCAATGTGAAGATTTAGGCACCAAATTAGAAAAAATGGGTTGGGAGGGATTATGGGCTAAGGATGAGAAAGGGCATAGATAAAAAAGTTACCAATAAGGGTAAACATTTGGAACAGGGGGGGGAGAGAGAGAGAGAGAGAGGGAACACAAAGGGGGATTTAACTCCTCATCCAGTGCTTAGAACATAAAAGTTTAATATCACAGTTAACTAATGCTAGTAGAATTCAGGGAATGAAACACGTAACTCAGACAGGGTTCCCAGACCTTGAGAAATTTTGATTGTGAATTAGTAAGGAGAGGTTTTCATTAACAAGCCAGGAATAGGTATAGATGTGTTAAAGAAACATTTGACTACTCTAACTCAGGATGTGCCCCAATCCTCAGAGGGTATCAAGTGCAACAGGTCTTGCAGTAAACACAAGTATTTGATGTTTATGCAGTAAATGCAAATTTCATCCAGTAAATTTAATATATTTTTGGGACTTAGGGAATAATATGGAGAGATGATTTTTTTAATTTGATCAATTTAACAACACACACAGCACATTCCTCATCAAGTGCAGTCCTTTCCCTATCAAAGAACCTAATTTCATCAGTCACAGAATTTCCCCTTGTCGGTAACAGCAACTTCCCCTATCAGATACAGCACCTCAACCATCAGTTTGTTATTTGTGGCCCCTATCTGTTACAACACATCCATGCAGCCAACAATTGCCCCATGACAAAGCTCTCCTCTCCCATTAGTTACAGAACCTCTTCATTGCCCTTGCTGTGAGCCCCCGCGATATCTGTAACAGACTCCTCCCCTGTGCATCCCGTCATTTATCAACCACCTCGATATTGGACACCCCCTTCCTACCAATGCCAATTTTAAGCTTTCAGCTCTGTCATATTTTGAATGACAATTACTCAGCCATGCAACACTGTACCCAAATGAAATGTATATCTTTTTTGAGACAGATAAGGCTTTCTTTTGGTGATATTTAATCACCACCAGGTTTTTTTATTTTTTGCTAAATAAACAAAAAGTGTTTTTCTTCATTCCTGTTATAAAATTTTGCAAATAAATTATATTTATAATAATAATAATAAATATCTTTCTTAATAAATTTTGGCCAAAATGTATTCTGCTACATTTCTTTGTTAAATTATTAACCCAAATCAGTGTATATTATTTAGTCTGTAAGAAAGTGTAGAATCCACAAATTATGGTATAAATATTTAAAAAAATGTTCAGTCCTGATGTACTGATGGCCTATATAATTTCTTGAGGCCCTAAAATGCAAGGACAGTACCCTCTAACTGACCCCTTTCTAGAAAATAGTCCAAAGTATTTAGTAAGAGGCATGGCAAGCTTTTTGAAGTTCTATTTTTGTCACTTTTTTTTGGAAAATTAAGAAATGAAAAAAAAAAAAAAAAAAAAAATATATATATATATATATATATATATATATATATATATATATATATATATATATATATATATATATATATATATATATATATATATGTATATATATATATATATATATATATGTATATATATATATATATATATATATATATATATATATATATATATATGTATATATATATATATATATATATATATATATATATATATTTTTTTTTTTTTTTTTTTTTTTTACATATATGGTGATCAGGAAAACTGACTGGTAGCAGTATGTAAAATAATAATAATAATAATAGTATGTGTTTCAATTTTGTTTTTTATTACAATTTTCTTTCTTTTTTTTTTACATATTTTGACCAGACCAGTACAGTGTTACCATATTGACACTGTACTACTTTGGGGAGGTGTTCAAGAATTTTTTTGTACACACTCTGATTGCTTATAACAATGATAATTGTTATACGCAGTCCTTTTTTATGAATGGCATGCATTCATCCAGTGTGTACTATTGAGAAGCTGTGATTGGCCACAGCTATCACATGGTACAGATGCACTGTGATTGGCCCTTTCTGTACCCTGTGATCACTGAGATCGACACAAAAGTACATAATGAATGGTTATGAATGAAAGTCATTCATTGTGTACAACTGTCATGTAATCTGCTGTGATTGGTCACAACAATCACATGGTGCTGGCAGTGGCCTGGTACACTGATTTGTCATCCACTCTGTCCAGTGAGTCCAGACACAGCGGGTGACAGATCGCGCCATACCATGGACCATGGGGTGCCCACGAGATGCATTCCTGGGAGGATGTCATGTGATGTCCACCCGGAATGGCAGTGCTCCCACTCAGCCATCATTGTACTATAGGCTGGGCAGGAAGTTAATCTCTTTCTTCAGCCACCACACAGTGCATACACTTAAATCATTCATGTGAAAATGAGCTGCCCTACAACTGTAGCAACTGTTGGTGATGAATGAAAAGAAGGTGGAACTATTTATAAGACAACTGCAGCTGGAACTGAGTGAGGTTTTCCAGGTTGTGCCACACTGTCATGTGTAGGGAGATAGCCAATTGACAAAGAGGCCCTGGAATAAAGTATTGGTCGTCACTGTACCTCTGCTTCCATGTGGCTGGTGTTTAGGATGAGGAGGGAGCAGCTCACCACATGGAGCCCAACCCCAATGAAAACACTGCACCCGATTCCAGCCCCTAACCACATGATCAGCTGTCAGCCAATTACCAGCTTCTGTCAGAGGGACATTGGTCCCGCACATGGACACCCACTGCTGCTAAGCAGTGCCCACCAGTGCCTCCTGCCAGTGCCCACCAGTGCCACCTACCAGTGCACATTAGTGCTGTCGATCAGTGCCCACCAGAAAGAGTGACAGTGTTGAAAGCTGAAAATTGGCCTGGGCAGGAAGAGGGTTTAAGTGCCCACCCAGTAAGCAAGTTGTTTAAAGCATTTTTTTTATCCTTTTACAAGCATTTTTAAAGCATTTTAGAAGTGTATTACACGCGTTTTACGGCTTCAGGCATTTTTGTTTAGTCAACAGAAAACACTAGGGGAAATAGAGGGAGAGGAAATTTGGGATGGAGAGCTGCTATTTGAGCAGAAAATGCTTGTAAAACCCTTGTAAAATGCTCAAGTCAGGCATTTCAATTGAAGTCTATGGGACCAAAAACGCTTGTAAGCTGCCAAAAAGAAGCTCATATACTTTTTTGAGCGACAGGAATTTTGCTTCAGGTGACAGAATGGACAGGTGTGAACAGGGGAGATTAAAATGAATGGGATTTGGCTTGTTGAGCGTTTTAGAGTTACAAGCTTCAAGCAGAAAATTGCTCAGTTGTGACCAGGCCTAAACAATATTTGACTGGATCCAGTTCTATTTTAAACTTATTTTGCTCTCCCTTAGTCATGATAACATGAAGCCAGCTAATAAAATATTATACAGTATATAGTGGTAGAAGAGTTGGCTGTCACAGTGTGGATGTGGTCACTCAACTAAGAGAGCCAGTTTTGGCATGGAAAGGGTGCCTCTGAGCCCAAAACAGCATTTCAAGTGGACAAACTATGGGTGGGTGTGTAGGCCAGGGTCTCCAAACTATGGCCCTCCAGTTGGTCAGGAACTACAACTCTCATCATGCCTAGTCATGTCTGTGAATGTCAAAGTTTTACAATGCCTCGTGGGACATGTAGTTCTGAAACAGCTGGAGGGCCGGAGTTTGGAGATCTCTGGTCTAGGCCAAGGCTGCTGTCAGTCCTTGCTGTAGGAACAGCATTTTACCTGGACATCTGGTAGATGTATGACAATGATTAGCTGTGTAAATCTGGCAGTGAGAGACTGTCATCAGGCTAGAAGCTGTGGGTCAGTTCTCAAACCCTTGGTAGGGTGTGATCTGGAAGATGTTGCTGATCTGAACTTTGCATTGGCTGGTGAGCCCTGTATTATCAAACGTTTACCTGTGCAGAAAGGAAGATTTTTTTATTTTGTGTATGTATCTATGCTGAAGTAAAAGCCATTTTTAAATTGAAATGTGTTTATGGTGATGAATAAATAGAACGTCTGTGAGCCTGCATGTTGGGATCTGGAATCCCCCAACAAACTCAATATATATCATGTATGATAATCTTAAAACATGTAAAATAAAAGCAGACATGTTTAAAAATTTTGCTACCAAATACAACAAATTCTGTTACAGATGATAGTTGACTATCAATTTTGAATCCACTATGTAAAGCTAAGAGCCTGCAGTGTTTGCAAATACTGTACATGACTCATTTAATTCCCTACACATTGAACCAAGAAGATAGTAATATCTTGGCATGGAAATATCACTGACCTCAAGTGGTAAATTCTGCATGCAAAGAGCTGACTTCAGGTATGAAAACGTTAAGCAAAGCTGAACATATATCTTTCATATTTCACAACTATTTAACAGCAAAATTAAATTTAACATAACATTTACATTGTGCCTGTGTACAAATTTCACAATTTCACAAATACATATTAAAATTAAGGAGTGGATGGTGCAAAAATTTTACATTCATTTATGTATGCAAAAGACAGAGTGGATAATGTTGCAATTATTCATTCATCATTATTTAATAATACTACTCTGTCATGTTGCATGTCGTTTTGCATAGCAAGTAGCAGATACATGGGAGTAGAAGCATAATATAATGCAGTGATACTGCAGAAGAAACCCCTGCTTATAACACATTCAAATCAACCGAGAACAGAAACTGAAATATAAGTTGTAATCTTATTTTCATATTAAATACAGCATAACTGAATTAAGTATTTTTGTGTTGCTAGAATGCTATGTATATACTGTATAAGGATATATGGGTTAATTTACTAAAGGCAAGTAGACTGTGCACTTTTCAAAGTATACTTGCTCCAGAGCTTAGTAAATGAGGTAAATCTTTACTTTGCAAACAATACCCAATCACGTGGAAGGAAAAAAAACAGCATTTTTCCTTGCACATGATTGGATAATGGAAGTCAGCAGAGCTTCTGCTAATTTACTAAGCTCTGGAGCAACTGCACTTGCAGAGTGCAACTGCACCTTGAAAAGTGCACAGTCTACTTGACTTTAGTGAATCAACTCTATTATTTCTGCTTTCACACTTCTTATGCAAGGGTCATGGATTGGTTCATGGCCAGGCCATTTTCCCCTTACTCTTTACACTCATAGACCCCTGTGTTTTGTTCTGTCCATTAATACTTATATACAGTATATGTAAAAGTGATTGAACACAGAAGGGCTGGAGGTATGACCACATTTCCGATTTGTATGGTCAACCTTTCATCATGCTATCCAATAGTTGACCTGTTTTCTATTTCCAGAATTTCCTTTTACCTCATGCTAATCCCATTTCATGTTCTGCTTTATTCTTTTACTTTTGGTATGTATGGTTTCTCTCCATCACTTCTTGCATCCTACCTGTATAGTACCTTACCACTCGCTCCAGTGCCCTCCATTTACTGTGCCTTACTTTCTGCTCTAACAAATTCCTCTTATTCTGCTCCTCTTCTCAATCTCTGAATAAAAATACACCCAACAGCGAAAATGGACTTTAAACGCAACCAAGTAGTAAAAAGACAGTTTTATTAAGTACAAAAACACATATACAAAAATCAATTCAAAATACAAATATATAATATGGAAAAGCATATAATATTCAAACCACTAAAAACAATGGTGTGAAGTAGTCACTGAGGTCTTCCACACAGCCCTACGTGTTTCGATACTCTGTAAGTCGTCCCTTCATCAGTGAAAATTTGTGGAGAAGAATCACACTATTTGGGTTATAAAAAAGTATATAAAATGTTTGTTACATAAATGCATATCATAATTGCTCAACATTAAGAACACCATTCAGAAATGCAAATACATAATGAGAACACATACCCAGACAAATCACAAATGGAGTCTCACTGCCCAATCCGCAGCGGCAGGCTGCGTCATGCAAACCCCCCAGGATGCAAAGAAGAAACTGTGGTGTGTAGTTGGCCCAACCTTATCCACACTAGTCCTCCCAGGGACCGCCAAGGAGGCAAAAGCCACCGAGGGGGACAATGTCCCAAATATGGGCCGGGATAGTATCTGAAAAAAAAATATATATAACACATCATAAGGTCAGAAAGATATATATGAAGTTCGACAGTGTAATCTTCAATCCTGATAGTACAGCCAAATAAACATTGCCCTACCTCAAAAAAGGGGGTAAAAAGACCCAGGGAGGAAGAAGGAACCAGTGGCAAATATATAGGCTGGAATGCAGTATATGATCGAGGTGGAACGATTGAATAGTCTAGCATCGCATGGGGGAAGAGAGAGAGGGGGGTTCTGTAAATAACAGATCAACAATGGCAATAAGTTGTAGATAAGCGTCCCTCAGTGTAAACAAATGTAAAAAGATTTCAAATTGAGAAAGTTTCACTCAGGCCCAATGAAGACTTACCAAGTAAGAGGAGCTTATGCACACAAAGTGTCATCAGTGTGCCATGGCAAACAGCCCAACCACTGCACCGCCGTCCGGGACAGTGACACTTGCTCGTGTCTGTCATGGCTTTAAATAAGCTCCAGGGGGGTGATGTCAGACGCGGCACCACTACAGCGTGCGGCATCATTGCGTCATGGTGTCCCCGCCTGGGGGGGAGAAAGGGGGGGTATGGATTCCCCAGAGTGAAGATGCAGTGACCTCGCTGTTGAAACTCAGTTCTATGCCCTGGTGGATGGAGCATTCTCCCAGGGAATCATAGACCAAGATACCTGGGAGTTCCTGCGCATCAAATATCCCAGGACTCCGACCTTCTATTGTTTACCAAAGGTCCACAAGAACCCGGTAACTCCACCAGGAAGACCCATAGTCTCTGGGAACGGTGCCATTACCGACCATTTGAGTCTCTATGTTGACACTCATCTTAAACCCTTTGTAGAGAATCTACCCTCATACATGCGAGACACGATTCACCTCTTACAAAGTTTAGAAGGTTTGCATGTCTCACAGGAGTGCTTATTAGTAGCTATCGACATAGAAGCTCTATACAGCTCCATCCCCCATTATCTAGGGCTGGCCGTGATTATACGCGTTATTTCACAGACACACAGAGACGACAAAAAATTATGTGAATTCATCATTATGGCTCTGGAGTTCATTCTCCACCATAATGTTTTTCTATTCAACAGTTCCCATTACCTCCAGGTACAGGGTGTTGCGATGGAGACATTGTGTGCCCCATCGTACGCTAACCTGTGCCTGGGGGAATGGGAGCAGTCTTTTCTTTCCGATGAATCCTTTAGACTCCATACCCAACATGTGGCAGCTTGGTTCCGATATATCGACGATATATTGGTACTGTGGGAGGGCTCGGAGGCGGAGCAGGAGGAATGCATTGGCTTGATGCAATTGAACAATTTCAATCTGAAGTTCACTGTTACTCACAGTGAGACCAGTGTTACGTTCCTCGATACCACTATAACTAAGAACAAGGATGGCAGCCTCGTTGTGGACTGTACCATAAGCCCACAGCAGGAAATACTATACTGCATGCCTCCAGCTCTCACCCCCAGCCTCTCCTACGTGCTATCCCATACAGCCAATATTTAAGGCTAAAGCGGAATTGCTTGAATCATGAATCATATCTACGGAAAGCAGCCGCCCTGAGAGACAGGCTTCTTCAGAGAGGGTATTCCCATACCACTCTGAAGAAGGCGTTCAGGCGTGCTGTTGGACAGACTAGACGCAAATTATTATTTGACCACAAAAACAAAACCGACGACCCCTCGGTAGTGAGGATTATCACTAGGTTTCACAGGGAGCGCCAGCAAGCTAAAAGGCCTTGGCTGGGCTAAAGCCACTTGCCCTTTTATGCTTGCCATCTGGTAAGCAGGCTCAACTACTACGGTGGATTGTCACTACTGCTTAGAAGTGCATGGTGGTGGTGTTTTTTACGCTGGAAAGGATTTGAAAAATCCCCTTTTGATGTTATCTGCTTAGACTATTATTTAACTTTTTAGCGCAGCTTTTTACAGGACTCTAGATTTTGGTGTAATCGCACTATATGCTGCTTCTTATTTGTATTTTTTTGTTAGCGCGGTTCTCTCCATTTATATATCAATCAGTTAAGTCAATTCTTAATAGGCATTGGCACTTTTTATATGCTGATTCCACTCTATGCCCGCATATATCTGAATGCCCGGCAATCACCTACCGACGCACAAGCTCGCTGAGGGACCAGTTAGTCCACAGTGAATTTGTGGGTGAATCCCGAAACGATCCTTGTAGAAGATTGGGGACTTTCACCTGTGGGGGATGCTCGGTATGTCGCTATATGAATACCAAACAGGGTGTTATTCTTCCTAACAGACGACCATATAAACCTCATCACTTTTTCAACTGCAAAACCGAGGGGATGGTATACCTTCTTACCTGTCAGTGTCAACAGTTCTATGTTGGTAAGACTAAGTTAAAATTCTGTGCACAAGCCTCTAGACATATTACATCTATGAAGAAAGCTAACCCTGATCTCCCTCTGGGAAGGCATGTTGCCAACAAGCATCATGGCATCTTCCCGGGGATTGAGTTCCTCATCTTGGACAGAATTCCTAGGGATGGGGATTGGAACAAGGTCCTTTTGCAGCGAGAGACTCGCTGGATTGTGGATCTTGCTGCCACCTCACCCCCTGGATTAAACAAACAACTCAGTTACAGACCCTTTTTGGAGGGTTTTTCCTTGGGAGGACGTAAGAAGGAATAACTGCCTGTGCCAATGTTTCACCCATTATATTCATTTGGTCCTTGTTAATTAAGCCTGTCTTCTTTGTTGTTACCCTTTTTATCCTTTCATGCTGTATGTATTTGGTTGTCTTGTGACCCCTTGGGTTCTCCTGCCTTGGCCGTGACGCGTGGCCACGTACGGTATTTACATCTGTTGACCTTCCCTTGTCCTGCCCAGCGCAGGTGGGACCCCAAGTATCTGTGATCCTTGTGGGGCCTTTATCTTGACGGCCGTGGGTTGTGTCCGGTGGACGGTCTATTTGGCCCTCCGGGTGACGTGCCCGATTGGTCGCCCCCTGCGTCTTGTTTCCCCCCTGGGCTCTTGTTTCCCCAACCCTTCCCCTCCTCTGAGCATCCCTCTTAATTCCCAAGATCGTTTTTTTTTGTTGTACTTCCTGGTTGCTATGCAACCCGATCTGATGCTTGGTTTCCTGGTATATGGGTGGGGGCTGTCCCTGGGGATTCCATCTTTCATCTGTGCACTGTGAATGCATGCGTCATGACGCCGCACCAACAGCGACATCACTGCATCTTCACTCTGAGCACCACGTCTGACGTCACCCCCTGGAGCACTTTTAAAGCCATGACAGACACAAGCGAGTGTCACTGTCCCAGATGGCAGTGCAGTGGTTGGGCTGTTTGCTGCGGCACACTGATGACACTTTATGTGCATAAGCTCCTCTTACTTGGTATGTCTTCATTGGGCCTGAGTGAAACTTTGTCAATTTGAAATCTTTTTAAATTTGTTTACACTGAGGGACGCTTATCTACAACTTATTGCCGTTGTTGATCTGTTATTTACAGAACCCCCTTCTCTCTCTTCCCCCCATGCGATGCTAGACTATTCAAGCATTCCACATCGATCATATACTGCATTCCAGCCTATATATTTGCCACCCGTTAATTCTTCCTCCCTGGGTCTTTTTACCCCCTTTTTTGAGGTAGGACAATGTTTATTTGGCTTTACTATCAGGCTTGAAGATTACACTGTCGAACTTCATATATATCTTTCTGACCTGATGATGTGTTATATACATTTTTTCAGATACTTTCCCGGTCCATATTTGGGACATTGTCCCCCTCGGTGGCTTTTGCCTCCTTGGCGGTCCCTGGGAGGACTAGTGTTGATAAGGTTGGGCCAACTACACACCCCAGTTTCTTCTTTGCATCCTGGGGGGGTTGCCGCCGCTGCAGTTTGGGCAGTGAGACTCCATTTGTGATTTGTCTGCTTATGTGTTCTCATTATGTATTTGCATTTCTTAATGTTGAGCAATTATGATATACATTTATGTAACAAACCTTTGATATACTTTTTTCTAACCCAAATAGTGTGATTCTTCTTCACAAATTACCTCTGATGAAGGGACGACTTACAGAGTCCCGAAACGCGTATGGCTGTGTGGAAGACCTCAGTGACTACTTCACACCATTGTTTTTAGTGGTTTGAATATTATATGCTTTTCCATATTATATATTTGTATTTTGAATTGATTATTGTATATGTGTTTCTGTACTTAATAAAACTTTTTACTACTTGGTTGCCTTTAAAGTCCCATTTTCGCTGTTTGGGGTATTTTTATTCCTATATTCAGGGGATGGTGGCAACATCTATGGTCCAAATGGATAGTCCCTCTCTTTTTTAGTCTTCTCAATCTCTAGTCTCTATGTTGTGCACAAAGACTCAGCTCCTGTCCAAGCTGATATTAGGTCTCACTCCAAATTACAAATTGGTCTACCTCCATTTTCCAACTTTCAAATATCAGAACCTCTGTTGCCCACTAGTGCTAGACACACACACACACTCACACACACACACAGGCACACACACAGATTTATCTTGTTCAGTTTGCAGGCTGATCAAATAGATTCCTCCACTCCCAAAAATAGAGTCTTGCAAGATGCTAGGATTAAAACCTTACAAGAGGCAAGGCTTAATATTGGCTTTGAAAGTCCTAGGATCAATTTGTAATCTAACGCAAGTATGTGCAGAAATTACAAGGTGACTTCAGTTTATCATTGTTGTTAATATGAGCACTATTTAGGCCCCTTTTCGTGCAAATACACTAACATTTTTGTTCAAAGTGGCCCTGCTGCTACCTGTATTGAACTGAAACCAAAAACAGCTTGTAATAGAAGAGAATAGAAACTTACCTTTCAGGTGGGTGGCATCTTAAAACTTAGCTTTGTTACATATAATGGCCATGCTAGTTTCTGGCACTTCCAGGAATGTCAAATACTTGGTCCCCTGTTGTGCACCATGGATTCATAATGTCATAAATGTCAATACTGTGTTCTGTATTGATCTATCCAGCAGAAGAAACCAAAGAAAAAAAATCAGGAGCAGGTGTTTGACACTGCTATTCTTTATCATCTTCTTCTTCTAGAGGCTGGTGTTAATTTGATTTGCTGCAGTTGGTGACACAGTCACATTTATAGCAAATGCAGCAAAGAACATAGCACAAATAAGCAAATATATAATGTCTTTATGAGGTAGAAGGCAGAAAGACAAATAGTGCTAATGACCCAAATATATGAAGTACACAAGAGGTCTAGGAAGTTGGCTGTAACTTTTGTAATTAAATTGTAAAATAAAAATATACAGTTGTGCTCATAAGTTTACATACCCTGGCAGAATTTATGATTTCTTGGCCATTTTTCAGAGAATATGAATGATAACACAAAAACATTTCTTTCACTCGCGGTTAGTGTTTGGCTGAAGCCATTTATTATCAACCAACTGTGTTTATTCTTTTTAAGAGAAAATACCAAAATTACCCTGATCGAAAGTTTACATAACCTGGTGATTTTGACCTGATAACATGCACATAAGTTGACACAAAGGGGTTTGAATGGCTATTAAAGGTAGCCATTCTCACCTGTGATCTGTTTGCTTGTAATTAGTGTGTGTGTATAAAAGGTCAATGAGTTTCTGGACTCCTGAAATACCCTTGCATCTTTCAATCAGTGCTGCACTGACGTTTCTGGATTCATGGGGAAAGCAAAAGAATTGTCAAAGAATCTGTGGGAAAAGGTAGCTGAACTGTATAAAACAGGAAAGGGATATGAAAAGATATCCAAGGAATTGAGAATGCCAATCAGCAGTGTTCAAACTCTAATCAAGAAGTGGAAAATGAGGGGTTCTGTTGAAATCAAACCACGGTCAGGTAGACTAACTAAAATTTCAGCCACAGCTACCAGGAAAATTGTTTGGGATGCAAAAGAAAACCCACAAATAACTTCAGGTGAAATACAGGACTCTCTGAAAATGTGGTGTGGCTGTTTCAAGATGCACAATAAGGAGGCACTTGAAGAAAAATGGGCTGCATGGTCGAGTCGCCAGAAGAAAGCCATTACTATGCAAATACCACAAAGTATCCCACTTACAATACCCCAAATAGCACAGAAACAAGCCTCAAACCTTCTGGCACAAAGTCATTTGGAATGATGAGACCAAAATTGAGACCAAAATTGAACGCTACATTTGGAGAGGAGTCAACAAGGCCTATGGTACACCATTCCTTCTGCGGATCACTGATGTTTTGGGGATGTGTGAGTTACAAAGGCACAGGAAATTTGGTCAAAGTCGATGGCAAGATGAATGCAGTATGTTATCAAAAAATACTGGAGGAACATTTGCATTCATCAGCCAGGAAGCTGTGCATGGGACGTACTTGGACATTTCAACATAACAATGATCCAGAACACAAGGCCAAGTCGACCTATCATTGGCTACAGCAGAATAAAGTGAAGGTTCTGAAGTGGCCATCTCAGTCTCCTGACCTCAATATCATTGAGCCACTCTGGGGAGATCTCAAGCGTGCAGTTCATGCAAGATAGCCCAAAAATTTACAGGAACTGGAGGCTTTTTCCCAAGAAGAATAGGCAGCTTTACCATCTGAGAGGATAAAGAGCCTCATCCACAAATACCACCAAAGACTTCAAGCTGTTATTATGGTGGTTGTATTCATTTTCTTTTTTTTTTTTTAGGATCTTTTCATTATTTTCACCTTGTGATCTTGGGAGTAAGTCATTTATTTTTCAACTTTCTTTACCAGACCATGTTGTCCAGAAAATGTGACCATTAGAGGGTTGAGACAAACCATTTATTAGTTTGGCATTTACAATGGTTCATTCATTTATGTAAAGCCTTTATAACAAAAAGAAAAACCCATTGTTGTAACCACTTAGAAGTGTCAGCTGGAGTTCAGCTTTAAATTGTTAGTCAAGTCCATCTAAAATTGCTAGTGCATCTAACATTATCCCCATCCACAGGTTGACATTGCTGATCTTCAAGAGTGTTTCTGTTGTTCTTCCATATTGGAGCCACCCTAACACAAGTATAGTGTTACTGGTTGAATCACCAGGTAAAAATAGAGGAACCAACATAAAAAAGAACTAATGCAACCACCACATTTAAGGACTGTTAAACTGTAATATTTTATATTTTTGTGCTTTGGCTTATAAAAACTCACAGGAATTCATGTGATATCTATTATCCTGGAAATTAGATTAAGATATCTTTAGAACACCAAACTAAACACTGAAATTTGAAATATCCATAAGGTTCAAATTCTCATCAGGAAATATGTACCATATTAGCACTATATGTCCATTAAAGTATGCTATATACAAATAGGTATTTGACATTTTGCACAGTAGAGTAGGGACTGGGCAGAGAGGGATCACTTTGGTGCATTTGGCCAGCTTAAGCGTGTATTGCAATATGCAAGTTTACTGGAAATATTTATTATAGAGATAGTCAATGGTGTATAGTAGTGTGTAGGCAGGTGTATTTTACCTTCCCTGCTGTAGGTGGTGCTGTTCAGCTGGCCGCTGTTCAGGCGGTAATGGAGATTGAAAGGAAATTTGTTCTTCTGAAGCCTCTTTAGGTGCCATCAGGGGAATAGCGGTCCAACTGGATGCACTGTCCCACTTGCAGCTGCATTTGCAAAGCACATAGTGCTAGTGCTCTTAGTGCTAGGAAGAAGTCCTGGTTGAGGAGGGACAGTGCAGGGAAACTACGCCTGGATCCACCATCTGGGAACTGTAGAGAGTTGGGACAAGGACCTGCCTACCTGCACCACTGTACTGCTTGTCAGCCACCCCCTTCATCAGATACTGCTCCAGTAATGTAGCCTATCAAAGTGCTCCCTGAAGTACAAAGAGTGTTAAAGTACCACCACCATTGCTATGAGCTGGTATTTCCGGGTTGCCTGTAATATTGGGGCTGCATTGCCATGATGTTTGGAAATGTAAGTGAGCTCCTTGCCACTATCTGCCACATGCTAATTGTTACTTCTGCTTTACCAAATAATAATTGTGCAACCCTTACTCCATCTTGCGTATCAATCAACTAGCCATACCTACAAGTGTACAGAGGGTTAATTCAGAATCTTCAATGCAATGTGAAAATGAGTACAATTCACACTGAAAAAAAGTTCCTTCAGAACTTTAGAATTTATTCTTACATAGATTCATTATAGCCATTGGTGTGAAGGATTCTTCTGTTCTAGTTTACACATCTGGGGTTATTTCATTTAGGACCATTTCACATCACAGAAACGCAGTACGGATGCGTTCCGGATAAGTTTCTGCATGCGTGTTTTTGATGCATTATTACTGCATTCTGTTGCATGTATCATGTATTTTCAATGCATTCTATCACATTTTTTTCCTCTTGTTTCCTTTGTTTATTTGCTGTATTGCATTTTTGTGCATTTTTGATGTGTTTAGATGTGTTCCGGTGAGTTTTTGATGCATTTTGCCATATTTGAGTGTAGTTCCTTGCAGAAAAAATGTAGCATGCTCTACTTTTGTTGAATCTAATGAAAAGCAACACAATGGTGTAAACTTTGCCATTGAAATCCATGTAACTTACTAATAAAGTGAAAAAAATGGAGTGAATGGTGCTGAAAATTGGGTGAACTAAATGTGTAACAAAAAGTGCAAAAAAATCCACCATGTTAATATACACTTTAAGTGATACAAAAATATCATATAAACTCAGTAATACCACTTATTAATATTGCTAAACAAATGACCATTAGTGTACCATTCTATACCAAATGTTCATCGTATCGAGTCCGGTGTAGTGAACATACATGAATTAAAAATTAAACCACCAAAAAGTCCTTCAAAAAATCCCCCCAAAAATGTGAGTTTTAAGACAGTTCAAACAGCTGGTGACTCTTGTGCTCAAGTTGACCGGTGACTTCTGTGCTCCCCCTATGGTTCCTCACTCACCAGCTCCTCATACCCCTGCAGGGGTGACAGACATTAACGAATATTAGAGGTGGTCCCCGTGGATGATCTCCTATGGTCCCTCTGTCGATGGTCCGTGTTTCCACTAAGATAGGGCATCAGGATCAGTCAGTTCACATCACGGCCTCTACCACCGTATCCATAGCAGGGGGGTATGGTTGTCCTTCAGGGATAAGTCCTCCCAGATGAGTCAAAACTCATATGCAGATCTCCCCATGAGCTCTTTGCTCTCACTTCCTCTTCCCAATCAATGGTGGGTAATCCAGATGGCTATTTTCTTAATGGATAACTCAGCTCATTAATATCCAAAGAGGGGATCATCTCCCAGCTTGGCTCAAGATTCCATGAGTTCAGGACATGTAAATAATAAGTATAGAGACTTGTACTTACAAAATAAAAACTTTTAAAATCACATAAAAACCTCCAGAGTAGCACCACCGTGTCCACATACACAGTGCCTGGCTGGACGTGACTATCAGCTCCTCTCTTCTAGACGCGTATCGGCCAATCAGAGGCCTTCCTCAGATTGGCTGATACGCATCTAGAAGGGGGGCGCTGATAGTCACGCCCAGCCAGGCACTGTGTATGTGGACACGGTGGTGCTACTCTGGAGGTTTTTGTGTGATTTTAAAAGTTTTTATCTTGTAAGTGCAACTTGTCTGTTTGGGGGCTTTGAATAAATTTGTATACGGAGAACACTATGGTCTCTATACTTATTATTTACATGTCCTGAACTCATGGAATCTTGAGCCAAGATGGGAGATGATCCGCTTCTTTGGATATTAATGAGATGAGTTACCATTAAGAAAAGAGCCCTCTGGACTACTCACCATTGATTGGGAAGAGGAAGTGAGAGCAAAGAGCTTGTGGGGAGATCTGCATATGAGTTTTGACTCATCTGGGAGGACTTATCCCTGAAGGACAACCATACCCCCCCTGCTGTGGATACGGTGGTAGAGGCCGTGATGTGCAACTGACTGATCCTGACGCCCTATCTTAGTGGAAACACAGACCATCAACAGAGAGACCATAGGAGACCATCCACAGAGACCACCTCTAATATACCCTAATGCCTGTCACCCCTGTAGGGGTATGAGGAGCTGGTGAGTGGGGAACCACAGGGGGAGCACAGAAGTCACCGGTCAACTTGAGCACAAGAGTCACCAGCTGTTTGAACTGTCTTAAAGCTCACATATTTTTTTTTTTTTTTTTGATGGACTTTTTGGTGGTTTAATTTTTAATTCATGTATGTTCACTACACTGGACTCGATACGATGAACATTTGGTATAGAATGGTACACTAATGGTCATTTGTTTAGCAATATTAATAAGTGGTATTACTGAGTTTATATGATATTTTTGTATCACTTAAAGTGTATATTAATATAGTGGATTTTTTTGCACTTTTTGTTACACATTTAGTTCACCCAATTTTCAACTAGGGAGCGCCATTCACCCCATTTTTTTCACTTTATTTATATATAATTAGCCCTCTTGGGGGTTTATTAGGGGAGGCTGCATACCTTCTTGTTTCCAAAGCGCGGAGTTTTTGTATTGTAATTTACCATGTAACTTACTGTCCATGTGTTTTTGAGGCAGAAAAAAACCACACTGGACCGGATGTGGTAAATTAGCCCTTAATCATTCATTCATCCATGCATTCAGTTATTCATCAGAAAACACTGTAATAAGACTTTTTACAATGGCCCATAGTTAGTGAAATGTTAAACCAAGAATAAAAACTTTAGTTTGCCAATTTTTTTAGGTCCCCCTCTTAAAACACTTGTCTTGTGGTCATATGGCCTAGTATTAATGTAGCAGGGGATCTGAATACTCATGGCCCAAGTCATTGAGATAGCAGCCTTTGCCAGGTTAGCATCAATTGGGATAGAGAGCATTTTTTTTGGTAAAGGATAACAAAATATCAAAAATAAGGAAGGGTTGTCAAAGCAGTATCTAGCAAAGAAGGAGCATAAATAATTCAATAACCAGCATAAAATTAAATGTCATGTGTTTTTGCATACAATTGATGAATTAGAGGGTAATACAACATTTTATACCCCCTATTCTTTTTTATATAGCATGCAGACACAAACATCAGCTTTGCAGTTAAAGCAGAACTTAAAATACCAAGGTGGAAATTAATAGTCCATTAAAAGATATAATATTAAAACCAACTTTTGCTGCAATAACTCAAGCTCTGCTGTAAAGGACTGCAAAAGGCTGATACTAGGTCAAACACAGATACTTACACTGCTTGCATTTTCAAAATAAAATGAATGATACATTATAGATTAAAGAGCTGCGTTAATTAGTGCCTTTTATATCTGTCCAGAGTTCAGCTTCAATTACTTTTCTATATTTTTTCCATAGACATGGCTACTGCATGCTAAGGTGGTTAAAATGAATGTTCCACATCAGTGTATATCTTTTTAGGATAGAGCACGAAATGGTTAAAACCTCTTTCAGTTTTTGTTTCTTTTTTGTCTGTGTCTCAACAGGGCTTTCCCTTCCTTTTCTTTTTACAAAGACACAACAGGAAGAAAGTAGAAATCATTCCAGATTGAGGGAAAATCCTATCTGACACAGTTATCATCAGAACATGTGTCCTTATTGAAAGATTTTCTCTCACTGTTGTGATGGCAACTGTAAAATTCGGGATTTCCCCTAGGTTGTTGGTAGAGAGGGTGAATTAACCCAGCAGGGAAACAGAAAAAAAACCTTTTATACTCTTCCTAAAATTTTAACAGGACTGATTTCAGTAAAAAATCACCATTTACCATCTAGATGTAGCTCCTATTTGTAAGCTTTATGGTTTAATTCTCTATTTTTGTTGCCTGTGAATAAGTTATTTTTAGATTGTTCCCAAAAATGTCAAGGAAGAAAATAGGAGCCTTATCGATCTTAGGCTTCATTCCCACGAGGCGGATCCGATGCCACGGAGTCTGCTTCTGTCCGCCAGCTCAGCGGGAGATCTCTCCGTTGATCTCCGCTGAACTGGCGGATGACAGGTCCCTCTCCGCTCACTGAGCGGGGAGGGGCTTGTCAAGCACCGCTGGTTGCCATGGAGAGATCGGACGAAACCCGACAGCATGTCCATTTTTCATCAGATCTCACCTGATCCGATCCACCAGGGACGGATGCGAACGTAGGGCCATCCGTCTGATATTAGCGGATCGGACCGGGTCGGATGTCAGTGGACATGTCACCGCTGACATCCGTCACTCCATAGGCTAACATGGAACGCCCATTCAGGTCCGCCGACAAAACTGACAGGCGATCATGAACGGTCCGACAGTGTGAAAGGGGTCTAAGGAGCTTAGAATTTTTACTTGTAACTCCAAGATTCTACCTTCCAGAACACAAAGATAACTTTACACACACAATCCGTTTAACTCTCCCTCATTACTAATTGGGGTGTTGTTCTTTTAATTAACCTAGTGCAGGTGTGGCCTGGAGTGTTCTTGAATATGAGAATCATGTATGTCCCAGCACCGTGTGTAATGAAATATTGCTCTCCAATAATCACACATTTCCTTTTTATTTACTCTTGTGTACATCTACTGTAATCTATCCACAGTATGCACAGTCCTTTTATACACATTATAAAATTACATTTTGCTATATTATCTTACAGCTCTTTAAATGTATTTTATGTCAAAATGTATACCATTCAATTGAAAGAAGCTGGCTCAAGCTAAAATGTTTTGTTTTGTGACACTTTGATAGCAACTAAATTGGTATTAGATCGTTGCCTGAACATTACACTTACACTGTTACTAAATAAGTCCTTATGCTTATATAACATCTTGTGACATTATCAGCAACTTTCTAGAGGATGTTCTATTTAGCAATTCAGCGGCTTATTTTTTGACGTGACATATGTTGGAAAACTGCATCTGTGAAGATTTTCCAAAGCTTGTATATTTTCTTCTTATTTTTGTATTTGTGCTGGATGAACTTTCCCTATAAATTTCCATGTTTTGAAGGAGATAAGCTAAATTGCTCTTTGCCCTGTGGGTTTATCACAACCAGATACTATCTTTGTACTTGTCTATGTCATGCTCAGTACAGCCAGAAGGCAAAGTACTGTCTTCAAGTCTTGAAAAAGACTGGTATAAGTTTAAAAGTACAGGACTGTACAGGGGACTATTTTTTTACACAGATTGCAGGCAACAGCATCACAATGCATGCCAATTCCACTAAGCATTGCCTACTATCTGAATATTTTAAGCATTTTTCCATGATTACATTATAAATGTGTTTATTGAGGAAATGATGTAAGCTTAAAGAGCAACCAACTACTAAAATGTACAATTCACATTAATACATAGGGAGTATGTCAGCATTATCAAATCACACAATTATGCCCCGTACACACGGTCGGACTTTGTTCGGACATTCCGACAACAAAATCCTAGGATTTTTTCCGACAGATGTTGGCTCAAACTTGTCTTGCATACACACGGTCACACAAAGTTGTCGGAAAATCCGATCGTTCTGAACGCGGTGACGTAAAACACGTACGTCGGGACTATAAACGGGGCAGTGGCCAATAGCTTTCATCTCTTTATTTATTCTGAGCATGCGTGGCACTTTGTCCGTCGGATTTGTGTACACACGATCGGAATTTCCGACAACGGATTTTGTTGTCGGAAAATTTTATCTCCTGCTCTCCAACTTTGTGTGTCGGAAAATCCGATGGAAAATGTCCGATGGAGCCCACACACGGTCGGAATTTCCGACAACACGCTCCGATCGGACATTTTCCATCGGCAAATCCGACCGTGTGTACGGGGCATAACTCTGAGTAAAAAAGTACATCTTTCTTGCCATAAAAAAAAGTGCAAAAAGTGTGGTGTTTTTAATAAGACAGAATTTGAGTTCGGTTTGAGGCAGGTTTGGTAAATATTACTAGTTTGGTTAAGGAATCTGAACCCCATTGAAGTCAAAGGGTGCTGAATGTAAAAAATCAATAACAGTTATTTTCTAGGCTAATAGGCGGGGGATTGTCAAATGAATGACACGTGGGAGTTGGCACTTCCCTTGGGAACAAAAACATCTTAAAACATTTCAATGACTTATAGTACTGTAATGCATACAATGAAAAATTAAGAATGCAAAACTGTGCAAAAAAGTGCTTAAATCCAAACAGTTGGCATAATATATTAACCAAATATATTATAACAGTAAAAGTCCCACACCATTCTGTGTGAAAAAAATGCTCTATAGTACAGTAAAACTTTGGGTTGCAAACATAATTACTGGTAGTTACGGAAACGTGCTTGCAATCCAAAGCACTTGTATATCAAAGCAAATTTCCCCATAAGAAATAATGGAAACAAATGATTTGTTTCACAACTATTTATTCATATAAAAATGATGACATCAATACAAAATACAGTATGAAATATACTGTAAAAATAAAACAAATTAACCTGCACTTCAGGAGCTACAGAGCATAAAAGAGTGGAGAAGAGAGGCGGTTCACACTGCCTTGACCTGAGAGTCGGCACGACTTCGCCAGGCAACTTTGCGGGAATTTCAAGGCAACTTTGAGGAAACTTCAAAGCAACTTCGAAGCAACATCAATTAAGATAAGGGTTCAGCTTGGAGACAGCTTCTATTAAAGTCTATGGGCACAAGTCACCTTGAAGTATTGAAGGAACCTTGTGACTTCACTTTCAGCTCCAAACTTTAGAACACACGCCAGCTCCAGTGAGCTGAGTGGCGGCAATTACAGGGTGAACAGGCTGTGTGTATTGGTGCCAAGAGCATAGCATGTGGCCTGGGCCAGTCTGAAGAGATGCTGGGGAAGCCAGGCAAATGCACATGTGGAGACAGCAAGACTCTAGGCTCTGATATTAAGGATTGTACATACTGTTTACCTTCAGGCATACCACTTAAGTGCAGGAGAGCAGCTTTTTTGGACTACATGTGGAGGGATGCCAGGGATGCTGTGCAAACATAGTTGATGGATGAAGGGTGTGTGTTTTAATGAGGTCAATGCAGAATGTGTCTGCTGAGATCAGCTGGTAAACTCTTTCCTGCATCTTACTAGTTTCCTTGTCTCAAATCTATATACCATGGCACCTCTGAAGCTTTCTAATAAATACAGCAAATGCTAAGGAAAGGCCTTGTTCTCAAAATCAAAGAAAGCTTTATTTTATTTTTCTGCAACCAAGGTACGTTATTGGTATATTGATACATAGGGGAGCTGGAATTTAGAAAAAAAGAGGTGAACTTTAAAGGAGCAGCTACACATTAATTACAATAAGCAGAAGTCACAAGGTTTGAATATAAAGTTATACTAGATTTGGACTTTTTTAAGGGAGTAAGCACCCACTATTAACATTCCTTTCCAAAATTTCTTTCCCACCACAACCTTGGGGGTGTACAGGCAGGGGGAGTGGCATAATCTGGAAGCACCCTTTACCAATATATAGTACCCTACTCCTTTGCAAAAAATTTGAATAGTAAATAAACACACAAACATAGCTTTTGACAAGTCCCTCCACAAATTTAGAGACATCCTGAAAAACGGCCTTGACATTCAGAATAAAGATCCTGTGCTCGAACAACCAAACTGCATTGACACGTGTAAATTAAATTCAGGAATCTATGCTACCTGTGTGGATATAAATGTTGGGGTATTTTCCTGACACTCATTAGAAGTGGGTTCAGTAAGTTATAAAATGCCTTCAACATTACAGAAAAAGTTGAATGTAACTAACTACTATTATCTATACAATGACAATCTTTACAGACAAATTGAAATTATTAGAACAAAAAAAGCAAAAATCAAAATGGTTAAAAACAATTACAAACACCTGAAAAAGTCTTCCTCTTTAACAGTTTTGGACCAGAAAATTATTTATGATATTATAAATGTAATAAACTGACATTTTGAGTAAATCTTTAAATGCGCATTTTACCTATCAATGACATTAAGCATATAAATAAAAAATATTTATTTAAGGATGTTAAGAAAAGATTTATGAGTTACATTTATGCTTACATTGTGATTTTATTAGGATCACAGTATAATATAATTTCTCTATTGGGACAAAGAATATTTTTGTATACAATTTTTTTGTGAAAGTTTCTGTCCTAAGCGCATGTGCGGCAGAGTCCAAGATGGCCGCTTAGACCGGGAGCTCCACGCCACTCCGACCTAACGCCAGCCACAGCAGCAGTGTAAGCCCTCGTTTCGGCCCGGCTCTTGTCCCTGCTGATTGGGGACACCTCCAGCCACACTTGGATGTCCTTCACTCCCTCCCGGTGGAACCTCATCACCGCATTAAACGACTCTTTAGAGTGGCCCGGCCATCCCAAAATGGCGACCGTCTCCTCACGAGGCCTGCCCTGCCGGTCAGAGTCAATTGCAGACCAGGATCAAGGGGACCTTCCGTCCTCACAAGCATCCGATGCCACAGTGAGTACTCTCCTGGGGTTCCCCTCACCAGCATCCACTGACTCTCTGCTAAGGAGGACATTTGGAGGGGCAGCTCTCACCCCTCAGCAGGATCTGCCTCACAGACCCTTGGGATATACAGGCCAGGGATCTTCCTCCCTCCCCTACTGATTTCCCCTCCATGATGGCTGCTTTCTCCCAGATGCTCTCAAAAGGCCTATCCCACACAGCTGCACAGATCACTGCTTCCATATGACTCGGTTAAATTGATGATAGGCAACTCCTATCCTCATATTGATTAGTGGTTCCAAATTAATAATAACTACTGCAGTAGGGAACAGACACAAAAGATACGCTCAGCATCTTTCCAAATTACTGTTCTGCTTTATTATGACGCAATTGAAGGTTTTTATGCACATGATTACGTAGGTATCACATTAATATTACAATTGTAGGTTTATCGTAACAAGGGGCGTTACATAGGCAGGCTTATTCTAATCAGGACTCGAAAGAATGTAAACATTTACTGAAAACATTATTAGTGCTGTTGCACAGTGAGGGCAGTGTGCAATACATACAAAATACAATACAATTATATACAGAACTTACAAATTTCCATTACAGTCTCCCCTCTTTTGATCAATATTTTGATCACTAACCATACCTGCTATCACCTTTAACCTGGAACCACCACACGCTTAGGTGGAGGTAGTCCTGGCCAAAGAAGCAAAAACTCCATTGTGGAGAAAATAATAGCTAAGCAACTTTTTCATTACCAAAATGACTTTTCATTGTGAAAAACAAATGATTGATAAGACATATTTACAGAGTACTGGCTGTACACTCCTGTGGCCAGAATGGCCTTCTAGCTTATTGTTGGCATGCTGACTTATCAGCATATGTAAACACAGACAATTCTACATGAAATGGAAGACGCACAAAAGACAAATATGACTTCAACTTGGCTGAACTACTTTTCAAATATATATATATATCCCTTACAATTAAAGTAATTGAATAAAAAAGTACCCTAGACTGTGATCACAAGAGGGAAACAAATCAAACACAGAGATTTCTTTAATTTAGTCATTTTTGCAGTGTCTGGTGTGGATCCAGGTGACTTTTTCTTCACGTTTTGCAAAAACTGTACATGAAATAGATGCTGTATTGAGTCTCCAAACTTTTTCTTATATATATATGTCTCTTAACAATCCACAAGTCACCTGGCTTTAGTTTTAGATCCTTCCAAACTTTTAGGATCTGGAATTGGGGACACACACATAAATGAGTTTGTCAAAAAACCTTAAAAGATCAGCAACATTCTCTGTGAGATCCGAATGAAGGACTTCAGCTGCTGAGACAAAATATAAGCAAGTGAGTAACACACTCCCAAACCAAATCCCATAGGGAGAGAGTCCAACATCCCCCTTAGGGGCTTGATAAAATATAAGAAAACATTCAGGCAAAAGTTTTCTAGTTTCTTACTCTACTTTGTCCGCTACATTGTAGACAGTAAGGGGTGTAAAAATAAAACCTCAAAACTTCTATTAAGGACTCTCCTATAAAAAATTATTTCCTCTGTTACTCTCTGTACTTTCTGGCACTCTGTACTTACAAACTACTTCTGATAACACTTTTTACTGTGGCCTTTGCAGTAGCATTTGCCACTGGACATCCAAAAAACATGTCCATACAGACAAAATGCATACTCGTAAGATCCTAACTTGGGCATCTGGATATATCTTTTATGTAATCTCTGGGAAGGATGTTCAGCTTTTGGTAACACCTTTGGTAACAGGTAAAACAAGAAGTGGTGTGTTATAAAAACAACTGTGGTGAACCCTGGCTCTATCCCACGCTCATTTACTAAGGCAGCCATAACTTCTTGTGACTGATGACACGGGCCATGTGTCAAGCTGGAGGGAAAATGGTGGCTGGCAGACATAAATGATCACCTTTTCCAAAGTCCTGTTTCATAAGAAGTTGCCCCCTGTGGACCACTTGTTCTTCTCGTTCTGGGGTCCTTAAAGTTGAATTATTAATCCCAGCTATACTGGGCCAGAACTAGGGTGGAATCTGTGAGTTGCACAGACCCATCAAGTGTCCGGGGCTGTAAATGCAGCATCCTTAGTCACCTGGTCTGCTTCCATGTGTGAAAGTTAATATGGCTACCTCAGCAAGAACCTGGAAGGCTGAAAACAGCCGATCAAATTAACTTGGCATGCTTGGTTGGTTTACCTGCCGAAGTAAAAACAAACTTCTGGCCCTTCAAATGGAACCAAAAGCTCTCTATATCTCGACTATCTATATAAATATACACTCTTTTTATAGCTCACAGGCTTTGCTAAAACATGGAGCTCTGCTTCTTGAGCTGGGGAAAAAGGATCCAATGACTTTGAATACAGAGTATCCTTCTGGGTGATAAACTGCATACATAAATCTACAAAAAATGTAATATCTGGGTCTTCAGGGAGTGTGTCCTGCACTGGGCTCACAGCAGCTGATTCCCAAATCAATTTAACACACGTGTCTTCCTTTGTCTCCGGCCTCCAATAGAGGCAATAAGGTGGCTGGATTCAAATGTACGCATTTTTCATTGTTAGATTTGTACATAAACAAACTCATATTTTAAACCTTTCATTAGACAAACATTTAGTTATCTGTATATTTGCTGCACAGAATGTCGGACCATTAAAAATTAAATGTCTGACCAAAACAATATCTAACTTTGTCTAATAGCACCTTTGCATAAAAACTGCAGCTCTGATATATCGGGGTGAACCCTTCATTACTGGGTCCAGCTTGCATAAATATATTACAATGGCTTGTGTTCTATCACACTGTTTGTGTAAGAACTCCAGTTTTATGTTTCAAAAGACAACTTCTTCCTGGCAATATTATAATAAATGATAACAATACCCTGCGGTCATGGAGAGATGCCCATAAATCCAAACTATTCTTCTGCTTATACCACTGTACTTACAAGAAAAAGGGGCACATCATTTCACAATCCACACATTCTGCTTTGGATTTCAAAAATAAAAATAAATAAAAACAAAAGGACCAAGAATCTGTATGATGGACCAGAAAGCATCAAAAACTATAAAACAACTGGCTGCAGGCGGCATCTATCCTAACAGGGTGTGTGGACTTGATGTGATGGGTCTGCTATATTTAAATTTTATTTAATATTACTCTTACATCATGGACCGCACATCAAGTTATTATCAAAAACCTTAAAATTTCATTTTTATAGAAGAACTTCTTATGTATTCCATCCATCTTGGCTTTGTTAAATATTATGGCAGCTTTATTCAAAATAACAACCTCATCTTAATCTTTTTTTTTCTCTCAATAAGGGCTTATTGTATAAATGTAAAATTACAAAATTGTTATCTTAATCTAAACTAATCTCATTCATTACAAATTTCCCCAATAACCTGGATTTCATTTCCAACCAAAGGTTGTCTAAACCAGTTTCAATATATCTATATTATTAATAAAATTGTTAAACTCATATTAGAAATTAATACTCATTGCTACTTAATTTTACTTAATTTCCCTTTTTTAAAAGGAACTGTTTCCACTATCAAAGGATATTCAATTTGTGTAATACACGGTTAAATGTAACCTTCATTTTATCATGTTTGGAAAACAGATTCAAAATAATTGTGATCACATTGTTTACCATTAGATTCGTTAACCCGGCACATTTTGTTATAAATGTTTTGTCTAAAAAACTGGAATTGGCATGATGTCCTTCCAGCTTATCACTAACCTCTCAGGGACATTCTTTCAGGAGAGCACAAAGGAGGGGGTCACATCTGCGTACATGACACACACAAGCAATAGAACTAAAGGTCCCAGCATTCGCACACACATACACCAATATCTCTCTAAAATCGCTTACATTTTTCCCATTTGTGCACAACACATGCATATCATTCTCTCACTTTCTTTTAACTCTCATTAATATTTTCCTGTCTAAATTCTACTTTCTTTATTTTGTTCAGATATCTTTTATATCTAGCTTCTATGATCAGACGGGCAGCCAGAGTGCTCATCCCATCTTCCCTCTCTGACAACATATAAAGTATTCTGTTTTAATTCTCATTTCTCTGTTTCTGACTCTAATAGTTATAGTGCCTGACTCCAAATTCATCCCACAACTTAACATGAAAATGTCCCTTTCTGTCTAGTGTTAATGTCACCCTTGATCCATCCTGCTCACATAGATAGCTGTTTCTCTAGCTGTTTACTCTGCATGATTCTTAGTCCCTGTGGACTTTGGTAACCCAGTTACCCAATGTGGATCCCTGTCCACTCTAACCATTAATCTAGGGGCTCAGTATAGGCGGAACCGCACCTTTGGTTCATATGTAGCGCTCCTCTTGCGCTGGGCATTTTTGAGGGTCTCTTACCCTTCATTCCCTTACTTAATTCAATGCCCATAATGACTAGCCAGTCTTCTCTCTTCTCTACTTGTGCCTATACCCTCTTGCCTCTAAACTACTTTATCTAGCAGATGTACTACATATACCTGTGAACAGCACTATTCTTCCCTTTCTTATCTATAACGCTCCGATGGACAGTAGACAGGGTCAGCATAACATATAACCACCAATCAATACAGTTCGATTAAGGGGAGTAAAATAGGTACCCTTTGTCCCCAAAAATGCCTTACCGATCAAGGAAGTCTGATAACTCAAATGTAAGCAAAAGGCTTACCTCAGCCGGCTGATTATCAGAAATTCCCGGATCGCCTCAAGCTCCTCGTTTCGGATACTCAGGGTCACCTGGAATCCCCTCCTGGCTGGCTCGCCATGCTGACTCGGTTAAATTGATGATAGGCAACTCCTATCCTCATATTGATTAGTGGTTCCAAATTAATAATAACTACTGCAGTAGGGAACAGACACAAAAGATACGCTCAGCATCTTTCCAAATTACTGTTCTGCTTTATTATGACGCAATTGAAGGTTTTTATGCACATGATTACGTAGGTATCACATTAATATTACAATTGTAGGTTTATCATAACAAGGGGCGTTACATAGGCAGGCTTATTCTAATCAGGACTCGAAAGAATGTAAACATTTACTGAAAACATTATTAGTGCTGTTGCACAGTGAGGGCAGTGTGCAATACATACAAAACACAATACAATTATATACAGAACTTACAAATTTCCATTACACATACACGAGGATATGCAGCAGATTGGTGCCAGAATTGAAGTGATTGAGCAAAAATCTGATCAGGCTATCCTGAGAATTAACCAAAATACTTCCAGAATCCAGGATCTCCAGGACCAACTGGAATCCACTACCTCCAAAATAGATGACCTCGAGAACAGGTCGAGACGTTACAACTTCCGTCTCAGGGGCTCCCCAAAACCGTCAAAGACACCCACATGGCAGTCCAGGACTTCATCAAAAGTTTAATCCCTAACATTCCAGCCCATCGCTTGGAGCTTGACAGAGCCTACAGGGCGCTACAACCACCTCGTTCTGATGGTCTGCCACGAGACATCATCGTGAAACCGCATTTCTATGCAGTTAAGGAAGAAGTGATGAAACTTTCCAGGTCGGTGGAGAAACTGATGATCCAAGGTCACCAGGTTCAAATCTTCGCGGATATTTCCCCATATACCGTACAAAAACGAAGGACCCTGAAACCGCTACTACAAGTCCTGGCGGGCAAAGAGATCACCTACAGATGGGCCTTCCCGCTGAGATTGAACTTCTCATACCGCAACAAACCATACAGTTTTTCAACATTTCAAGACGGGGAACGACTTCTCCTTCATCTAGGTCTGATTACTCAGGAAGTTCCACAGTCTTCTGCCTCTCGAGGAGCATCGTCTGTCAAGAGAACATCCCCCACCAGCCCAGTGTCGCCAGTGTGGCAGAAACAGCTTCCCAAGCGATCAAAAGAATCCTTTCCCCCATGATCGGGCCTGCAGTACCTTCAGACTCTGTTTTTGGTCCTCCCTTAGGTCTGTGTCGATGACTGACCTGATGCCAGTATTTTGGTGACTTTCCTCATCTGAGTTCTCCCCAGGACTTCCTTTCGGATCCCTACGGGTTCAGATTTTCCAGGGGAAATGTTTTACTGTTCCTTTTTGTTTATTTTTACTTTTTTTCCTTCCCCAACTATTCAAAGCTTTTTGATCACTACTACTATGTGATAGCTGGGCTTACATTGCATTGTTTATATACTGCCACAGTTTCAATCAGAGGCGGCGTTGACCGGAGTGGTCGTAGTGTGCCTCCCTCTGGCTCCGATAGTTGAACCCTAGTTCACTCATCTATCGTACCCAGAATCTCTCGACCCTTGGGTCGCAGATTTTTTTTTTTTATGTTTCGGGTACTGGCCCAGGCAGGGATGGGTCCCTCGCTGGTCCGTGGGGATTTGGGTAGAGACTTTCAGATGCACTATCTAATGGTTTGTTTTTTCACTCCTCTCTGCCTCTCTTCCTCTTTGCTCCTGTTTACTCTCCTTTCTCCTTTCCTCTCCCCCACCCCCCCTCCTCTTCAGCTACAGGTTCTCGCTGGATCTCCCGTTTGCCGTAACACAGATTGAATCCGCCATGCCACAGAGGTTGTCTCCTATCTGCCAGGGACAATTGCGACGTCGGGTGAGACTTACAAATACTTAGTGTCACACTCATTACTTCTCCATGACTGATTCCACGCCGCTGACCGGGACACTTAAGATACTCTCCCACAACGTACAGGGCCTTAATTCCCCTGTGAAGAGACGCAAAATACTGTAACAGCTTCACATACTGAAGGCTGATGTAGTATTGCTCCAGGAGACTCATTTCCCCGCTTCCTATCAGCCCAAATTCCTTCACAAAAACTTCATGAATTTCCACCTCGCTAATGCTGACAACAAAACGAGAGGAGCGGCGGTCTGCTTCTCAAACAGAACTCACTTCGTGCACGCAAATACCATCAAAGATCCAGAGGGACGTTACATTCTAGTGACAGGAACGATTAATGGCGAGGCCTACACGTTTGTCTCATATTATACTCCGAACACACATCAGGACCTCTTTTTTGACACCACACTGAAGGTACTAAAGCCGCATTTCGTTGGCACAGTAATATTGGGGGGAGACTCCAATACCCCATTTGACTTCTCCTCAGACAAATCAAACCCCCTGCAGCCCAAATCCAAATGGCCCCCTAAACGTAGCCTTCGGGTTGCGTAGATAGTACAATCTTTTGGCCTGATTGATATCTGGAGGGAAATGAACCCCCAAACAAGAGACTACATGCACTACTCGGTTCCCCACCACACCTTCTCTAGGATTGACCACATATTTGTCCCACCACACGTAATCCAGAGAGTAACCACCTCCAAAATATATGACACACCTCTATCCGACCACTCGATAATATCTCTGTCGTTAAGGGGCGGGTCGGGAGTGAAGGGTCCCTTTCAATGGCGCCTCAATGAAACTCTCCTGAGCAACCCAACCCATTGCACGATCCTAGACAAAGCTCTTTCCGACTACTTTAGTGAGAACGACACGGGGTTAGTTTTGTCTTTGGGCAGCACACAAGGCAGTGATGAGGGGCAGGCTCTTACAACTCTCCTCTCAACTTAAGAAGGAGAGCAGGGCAGAAGTTTCGCGACTCACAGCAGACTTCTGCTTGCTGAGTAAAGCCCACAAACAACACCCTACGCCGGATAGCCTGGCCAAACTTGACTTGGCTCGAGTGAAACTCAACCTCTCTTTTACTACTTCTGCGGAGAAACACTTGCGGTGGTCAGGCGTGCGTTTCTATTACCAATCGGATAGGCTAGGCGCTAAATTGGCTACCAAACTTAGCCCGAGGATCCGTACCTCAGTATTTCCCAAATTCTGTGCCTCGTCGGGCAATTTGATGCAAAATCCAACCATCATTATGAAATCATTCCATGATTTGTACTAACATCTTTATGAGAAAGTACCTCACACACATTACAAGGCCAGAGAGCTGTTCCTCCGAGACATTAACCTGCCTCACCTACAGCAAACACACCGTGATCTGCTAGACGCACCCTTATCCTCCGAGGAAATCTTAGATATCATTAAATCCTTGAAAATGAACTCTGCCCCGGGTCCGGATGGTTTTTCGGTATGTTATTATAAGAAGTTTGGCCCTCGTCTGGCTCCTTACATGGACCGGTTCTTCAACTCCCTCTGGGATGGAGTCCCTCTCCCTAGTGATTTAAACTCGGCTTTTATCTCGGTCATACCTAAACAGGGTAAAGACCCAAGCGAGGTGGGCAGCTACCGCCCTATTTCGTTAATCAATAACGATCTCAAAATAATGACTAAAATACTAGCAAACAGGATGTCTAACTTTATTGCTAATTATATACAGAGGGACCAAGTGGGCTTCATCCCGGGGAGACAGGGCCCGGACCAGGTTCGCAGAGCTATTGATTTGATTTCCCTTCTGCAGACCCAGTGGGACGGCGGCCCTGCTCAAGAGGGCTTCTTGTTGTCGCTGGATCTGCAGAAGGCCTTTGATTCCGTGTCGTGGCCCTACCTTTTCAACATTCTAGAACGCTGGGGGTTTGGCGACGGTTCTCGCACAAAAATTCACACATTATATTCCTTACCCTCAGCTCAGGTGTGACTAATGGGCCATTACTCGGAACCCTTCGATATTCATAGGGGAAATAGACAGGGTTGTCCCCTTTCACCCTTGATTTTCGCTATTGCGATTGAGGCACAGTATATAGCCATTAGATCGAACGAGAACATCAAGGGAGTGAAATGTGGTCCTGACATTCACAAATGTGCCTTATTTGCTGACGATATGCTATTGTTCCTCACAGCCCCTCTCATATCCACACCAAATGTCTTCAGACTTCTGAGAGACTTCGGAGTCGTCTCTGGTCTTCAGGTGAACGTGACCAAATCCGTGGCCCTCAATGTTTCGGTCCCGGCGCCTCTAATAGATCAACTCCAACAACACTTTCCCTTCATGTGGGCTGGTAACTCAATCCCCTATTTAGGTATCAAGCTGACGAAAAACATTGGAGACTTATATGTCGCTAACTACCCCCCCATGTTCCGCTCTCTAGAGCTGGACCTACAGAAATGGTCGAGGGAGGGCCTGTCATGGTTGGGTAGACTCAACGCAGTCAAAATGAATCTCCTGCCACATCTTTTATACCTGTTCCGCTCACTTCCTATTCCGATTAAAAAATCTATCCTGTCCAAATTTCAATTCGTGGTGATCAGATTTGTCTGGGGGGACAGAGGTCATCGCTTTGCTAAAGAAATTTTGTTTAGGCTTAGGTCTCAAGGGGGCCTGGGTCTACCAAATTTTTGGCTATACTACCAGGCAGCACAGCTAACACAGTTCTCAGCCATCTATACTAAGATCTGCAGGCCCGATTGGATCTCCATTGAGAGACAAGCGGTACCACATTTCACACTCAACTTCTTAACATGGAGACCTCCCAAACATAGACCGGCTATCTTAGCCCCCACCTTGTCTCATTCCCTAGCCCTCTGCGACCAATTACATAAACACGCCAACTTGATTTCTCCCTTAAGGCCTCTCACGCACCTGTTTCACAATCCTGATTTCCCCCTTGGGATGAACATTCATGCATTTCATTGGTGGCTGAACAAAGGCCTTTTCCGGATAGGCCATTTCTTTACACCTAATGGCCCCATTTCATTGGGCCACTGTTTGAGTACACTGGAAATGCCTACCTCGGAAACGTTCCGACTTTCGCAAATACGACACTTCCTCCACTCACTTTGTACTGACAAGTTGAACACTCCTAAGGCCACGATGTATGAGCTATGGTGTTCTTCGTCAACCCCCCAAAAAGGTGGGATATCCATTATTTACGCTTCCCTGGCAGATAGGATGGACACCCTGGCATACGCTCGATCTTGGGAATCGGACCTGGACATTCAGTGGGATCCTGCTAAGTGGTTCCAAGCCTTCAGCAGATCATCTAAAGGTATTTTAAATATTGCCTTCATAGAGGCTAACATTAAAGTCTTTACTAAATGGCACTATGTCCCAGCCAGGCTCTCCAGGATATTCCCAGACTCCTCTCCTCTTTGCTACAGAGGATGCGGTCATATAGGCACGATGTATCATATCTGGTGGACATGCCCCCGCATACAGAGTTACTGGAATAAATTCCTTCATATTCTAAGGAGAGTCTCTGGGACAGATGTACCACAGGACCCCACATACATTCTACTGAATTGCAAAATACACAACACTCCTAAAAATACACAACAACTTACCTTCTTTATGTGTTTGGGAGCCAAAGTCACTCTAGCGAAAGCCTGGAAAACCCCATCGGTATCCATTTTGGCCACCAAACGGAAGATTTCTTGGATAATGTCACAGGAACAAATAATGGCTAAACTGCGTGACACGGTCCCACGCTTTGAAGGGATTTGGGAACATTGGGCTAGGTATGTCGGTATCTCACTTTACCCGGGTCACCTACTAACGTAGGGGAGAGTTCAGCGAGACTACCACCCTTCTCCATATACCCCATCCCACCTCCCTCCCTCTGTCCTCATCTAGCTTCCTCTCTCCTCCTCATCTTTCTTCTCTCCTTTTTCTTTCTCTTTTCTATCCTCATCTTCCTTACGCTCGCTAACAGCAGATAACGGTTTTACAAGGCTAAAACATGCACATTTGTTCTCATAGCTTGTTCTAAATTATTCATTTGGTGTCCCAGCCTGGGTGGTGGCCAGTTACTCTCAGGTATCTATCCTGGACAATGTGACTGTCAGCTCCGTCCGGGGAGTCGCTTCGCCTGGGTATCTTCTCGGCGGGAGCGCCTTCCCGGGGGAGCTGGCGGGCGATAGGGGGGCACCTCCTCTGGGAGGAACCCTGAAGCTCTCGCACTCCACAGTGTGTTCCCATTGGGGTGGAGTGATGATCTCGGGGGCCTTCCTGGGGGGAGTTCCCAGATTGAAATTCTTCTCAGGTTGTCCGTCCTCCATGCGGGAATTAACACTTTATTGTTACCACAATAAACATACTAGGAATTTTGTTCTACCTTGGTTTCATCATCCTTGTAAGTGATATGTTATTCCTTAAATGTATTTACCTCTTTTGGCTGCCTTAGTCATTGAGGAGTATTATATTGTATGTTATGTTAGTGTTACATTTCCATTGAAAAATTTCAATAAAAAACATTAAACGAGAAAGTTTCTGTCCTAAACATGATAATATATTAGATGTATACAGTGATACAGACCCCAGACCAAATGAAAGTTTGTTGGATAAAATGAATATTTTTTTGAGTCACACTAGCAACTGCTTTTGTGGCAACTTTTTGTTGTTTTTGATAATTGTTCTTTAGGGCATCCAAACTGAACTTTTGTTCTAAATGTATGTTTTATAGGTCTTTATACAATAACTCATTTATAAACACAATTCTTTTTGGCAAGTGTGTATAGAGATTGTCAGTTTTAAACACATTCTCATCAGTCAAACTGAAATATGTCAAGTGTCAAATGCTAATCTGGATTGCTAATTTCCAGTTTCAATAAGTACCACAAGAGATTCAATTAATTTTAATTTAAAACTTTTTGTCTCAAATACCCTTGAAATGATGGAAATTAGCCAACAGTTGCCAAACAGGAAAATTGAATTGTTAACAGAGAGATCTTCTATAGTGAACATCAAAACACTTTAAAAACTCACAGCTTGCTAATTTGCTTGCTGTAAAAAAAATACATTACCAGAGGATTTACTGAACATGTTAATTATTACAGTTTTCTGTTAATATACACTATATGTATAAATGTAAAGATCTAAAAATTTTGGATTCATACAGTGCCTTGCAAAAGTGTTCACCCCCTTGGCTTTTTACCTATTTTGTTACATTACAGCCTTTAGTTCAGATTTTTTTTTAATCTGAATTATATGCGATGGATCAGAACACAATTGTCTAAGTTGGTGAAGAAGAATTAGAAAAATATATACATGAAACGATTTTTCAGAAATGAAAAACTGCTAATTGGCATGTGCATATGTGTTCACCCCCTTTGTTATGAAGCCCATAAAAAGCTCTGGTACAACCAATTACCTTCAGAAGTCACATAATTAGTGAAATGATGTCCACCTGTGTGCAATCTAAGTGTCACATGATCTGTCATTACATATACACACCTTTCTGAAAGGCCCCAGAGGCTGCAACAGGCAAGAGGCACCACTAACCAAACGCTGCCATGAAGACTAAGGAACTCTCCAAACAGGTAAGGGACAATGTTGTTGAGAAGTATAAGTCAGGGTTCGGTTATAAAAAAAATATCCAAATCTTTGATGATCCCTAGGAGCACCATCAAATCTATCATAACCAAATGGAAAGAACATGGCACAACAGCAAACCTGCCAAGAGACGACCACACACCAAAACTCGCGGACCGGGCAAGGAGGGCAATAATCAGAGAGGAAAACAATGGAGGAGTGCCCCAGGGATTTTGTGGGCTAGGGATATAGACAAGTAGGAAATACAACATTTTATTAATGGACAAATATACACATAGTAAATATTAAAACCAAATAGTAATGGTCAAGTGGTTTACAGTATACATCTAAATACTGAATTAGAAGGTTGGTCTTGGGGTGATAGACCCAACATTCACATAAAAATTCAGAAATCCCAACATGTTTCGGAAAATAATTCCTTCTTCAAGGGCTCATTTAGTGCAGACTGTACTGTCTAACAGCAAAAGATAGTAAGGCAACGCACACACAGGCAGATTTTTCGACCGGACTTGTCCGACAGACTTTCCAGACTTTTGACAGACTTTTGACGGACTTCCGATGGACTTTTTAACAAACGGACTTGCCTACACACGATCACACCAAAGTCCAATGGATTCGTATGTGATGACGTACACCGGACTAAAATAAGGAAGTTGATAGCCAGTAGCCAATAGCTGCCCTAGCGTCGGTTTTTGTCCGTCAGACTAGCATACAGACAAGCGGATTCCTGGGAGGAGTTACGACATAAAGATTTGAAGCATGTTCCAAATCTAAAGTCCATCAGATTTGCGACTGGAAAAGTCCGCTGAAGGTCCGGTGAAGCCCAGACACGATCGGATTGTTCGCTGGATTTGGTCCGTCGGTGTCCGTCGGACAAGTCCGGTTGAAAAGTCCGACCGTGTGTACGCTGCATAAGAATGTGTTAGAGCTACGAATTCATGTATGAGTTTATAATTACATATGTATAGTACATCATAGTGGTAAAAATTTTAAAAGTTGAATTATTAAACATTTAGAAATTGTAAAGGGCAGCAATTCAATACATGGCATGGGGGACAGGTTGGAACTAACAGAAAAACAATTATGAATCCAAAAAATACTTACAACCAGACCACAAAGTGTACATTATACATCCAGTTCCACAGGTGATGAGGTCTGCATCTAGGGTTTCAGCCCTCGCATGGGTATGGACACACGGAACATGTGAGAAAAAAACTCTAAATTTCAAGGGGTGGTAATAGGTGGGGTTCTAATCAAAGAAATGCCTCTCTGCCACAAACAAGATGAAGCATGGGCCTATATAGCAAATAGGTCCACAAGGATAGCCACAGCAAGAGCACCTAAACATAAGAAATAAGTGTGGTCTACATACAAATGAGATTTGATCTCTGGCAGTCAAAGTTTAAAACATATAAGTGGGCTACTGATGCTAGTTTAATTTGAGTAAATAAGTATGTATAAGCTAATTTATTGTTTAGGGCCAAGTGCATATATATATAAAATCCCAGGGGATAAAATATATCTAAACAGTAGTAATTTTCAATACAATTTGCAGACAAGTGTGTATTATAGACACACTTGCATGATAGGTTCAAATAGGGTATCAGCCCAACACTTACTATTAGCAGACAGTGACACTGAAATCCTCTGGATGATAGGAGGGATCCTGGCTGTGCATCATGGAATGGTGTACATGCCAGTGTATAAATAGGTGCTTAGAGTGTAGGAATGTCCAACCCCTGATTGGAAGGTGATCCAATCATAGAGGGGCAGGCATGGATCAGCTGATTACGTGGCGTAGTTGAATCAACATGCCCCGGGTCAGCTTAAAAGGGGCCATGAGTACCTTAAATTAAAGGATTTTCAGCTAGGAGCATCATATGATCCCAGGGCGCAAGCAATTAATGCGCCCGGATCAGCCATCTCGCTCACAACAGCTGTAGGCTCACTATCTGGGCGGTGCTCTGGCAGCGTCTGGTGCTGACATGAAGATATGGGCGGAAGTCTGCCCACACTAAAGATGGAGGGCGTATCTCGCACATGCGTAGATCGGCTAGGAGGTAGACCCACGATGTGAGACGCCTGACGCATGCGCTGATCACAGCGCATACGATAACGTGGCAGTGGGAAGCATCCACCCCAGGATTGGAACCCTCGGCATGGAATCACCACAGGGCCTTCCCATGCTGTGGGACAAAGCTGCAAGCACACAGAACATTAGATTCAGAATTGCAGAGACATTGCAATATATAATCACGGCCGCTTCCCTGACATTAAAGTCCTGGTGCTGGACTGAATACATCTGAGCCCCCCCGTGGTGGTGATCTTAATAAGATTCTGCTCCAACAGGAGCTCAGATGGATCTCAGATTTAAACGCCACCATACTTCCTAGCTTGAATGAAGCTTTTAATTTTAAGCCCTTTCTAGAGGGCTTCTGTTCTGGAGGTTTTGAAAAACATCTGTGACTCCATACATGCTTATACGAATTTCAACAACCATGGATTTTTGTCTACTTAGGATTGCCACAGTGCATTATCTCCCTCTCTTTCTGCCCTTCTTTGCCTCCTACATACTGTAATTTTCTTGTTTCAATTTTTATGTTTACAATATATGCATACTTATAGAAATTGGTATATATAGGTATACAATATACATGCTTTGATATCCTTTCTTCTCTTTAAATACATCTTTCGATTTACTCTGTACCAATATCTTTGATCATCTGACCAACATTGTGTATTTGTTGTACATATTCCACAATGTTTTAATATGTTCCAATGTATTAATATCACTCATGGTCTCACATTTACAATGATCAATAATTGAAGTCAGCTTATTTTTGATTGTAACATTTATTATCTTTTGTAGGTTCTGTGTCTCATACTTTTGGTTCCATCCCACGCATGTGTTTCAGTATACACACTGATTAAATGCCTAATTAGATATTGCAATGTCTCTGCCATTCTGAATCTTATGTTCTGTGTGATTGCAGCTTTGTCCCCCGGCACGGGTAGGCCCCGTGTTAATTCCTTGCCGTGGGGCCAATCCTCGCGTGGATGCTTCCCACTGCCACGTTATCGTATGCGCTGTGATCAGCGCATGCATAGGGCATCACATCGTGGGTCTGCCTCCTAGCTGATCTGCGCATGTGCGAGATACGCCCTCCATCTTTTGTGTGGGCAGACTTCCGCCCATATCTTCGTGTCAGCGGCCCTCTGACGTCTGACGTCACCGCGGCATATGACGCTGTGGCGCTGGACACTGCCGGAGCCAAGGGACTGCCCAGCTAGTGAGCCTACAGCTGTTGTGAGCGAGATGGCTGATCCCGGGCGCATTGATTGCTTGCGCCCTGGGATCAGATGATGCTCCCAGCTGAAAATCTTTTCATTTAAGATACTCATGGCCCCTATGACAGCTGATTCCAGCGCATTTTAATTCAAGTATGCCCCGGAATCAGCTGATCCATGCCTGCCTCTCTATGACTGGATCATCTTCCAATCAGGGGGCGGACATTCCTACACTCAGCACCTATTTATACACTGGCATGTACACCATTCCATGCTGCACAGCCAGGATCCCTCCTATCATCCAGAGGATTTCAGTGTCACTGTCTGCTAATAGTAAGTGTTGGGCTGATACCCTATTTGAACCTATCATGCAAGTGTGTCTATAATACACACTTGTCTGCACATTGTATTGACAATTACTACTGTTTAGATATATTTTCTCTCCTGGGCTTTTATAGATATATATATATATATATATATATATATATATATATATATATATATATATATATATATATATATATGCACTCGGCCCCAAACAGTAAATTAGCATATACATACTTATTTACTCAAATTAAACTACATCAGTAGCCCCCTTATATGTTTTAAAGTTTGACTGCCAGAGATCAAATCTCATTTATATTTAGACCACACTTATTTCTCATGTTTAGGTGCTCTTGCTGTGGCTATCCTCGTGGACCTATCTGCACATGCTTCATCCTGTTTGTGACAGATAGACGTTTCTTTGATTAGAACCCCACCTATTACCACCCCTTGAAATTTAATTTTTTTCTCACTCTCTTCAGTTTACAACATGGTGTCATGTTTCATGTGTCCATACCCATGTGAGAGCTGAAACCCTAGACGCAGACCTCATGACCTGTGGAACTGGATGTATAATGCACACTGCTTTTAATGGTCTTGTTGTAAGTATTTTTTGGATTCATAATTGTTTGTCTGTTAGTTCTAACCTGCCCCCCATGCCATGTATTGAATTGCTGCCCTTTACAATTTCTTAATGTTTAATAATTCAACTTTTGAACATTTTTACCACTATGATGTACTATACATATGTAATTATAAACTTATACATGAATTAATAGCTCTAACACATTCTTACTATCTTTTGCTGTTAGACAGTACAGTCTGTACTAAATGAGCCCCCTACTTGACTACATCCCTAGCCTGTAAAATCCCTGGGGCACTCCTCCATTGTTTTTCTCTCGAATATTGGGATGTGGCCTGGGTTCAGTCTTTTTAAAAATAATTAGTAGTCTTCCATTTCCCACAATATTGTATTAATCAGAGAGGCAGCACAGAGACCTAAGGTAACCCTGGAGGAGCTGCAGAGTTCCACAGCAGAGACTGGAGTATCTGTACATAGGACGACAAAAAGCTGTACGCTCCATGGAGTTGGGCTTTATGGCAGAGTGGCCAGAAGAAAACCATTACTTTCAGCAAAAATTAAAAATGGCACGTTTTGAGTTTGCGAAAAGGCATGTGGGAGTTTTCCAAAATGTATGGAGGAAGAGGCTCTGGTCTGATGAGACTAAAACTGAACTTTTTGGCCATCAAAGAAAACACTATGTCTGACGCAAACCCAACATATCACATCACCCAAAGAACACCATCCCCACAGGGAAACATGGTGGTGGCAGCATCATGCTGTGGGAATGTTTTTCAGCAATCGGGACTGGGAAACTAGTCAGGGTTGAGGGAAAGATGGATGGTGCTAAATACAGGGATATTCTTGAGCAAAACCTGTACCACTCTGTGTGTGATTTGAGGCTAGGACGGATGTTCACCTTCCAGCAGGACAATGACCCCAAACACACTGCTAAAGCAACACTTGAGTGGGTTAACATGTATAAATGTGTTGGAATGGCCTAGTCAAAGCCCAGACCTCAATCCAATAGAAAATCTGTGGTCAGGCTTGAATATTGCTATTCACAAAAGCAAACCATCCAACTTGAAGGAGCTGGAGCAGCTTTGCAAGGAGGAAAGGGCAAAAAATACCAGTGGTAAGATGTGGCAAGCTCATAGAGACTTATCCAATGTGACTTGGAGCTGTGATCGCTGCAAAAGGTGGCTCTACAAAGTATTGACTTTAGGAGGGTGAATAGTTATGCACATTGACTTTTTCTGTTATTTTGTCCTAATTGTTGTTTGCTTCACAATAAAAAAAAAATCTTCAAAGTTGTGGGCATGTTCTGTAAAGTAAATGATACAAATCCTCAAACAATCCATGTTAATTCCTGGTTGTGAGGCAACAAAACATGAAAAATGCCAAGGGGGTAAATACTTTTGCAAGGCACTGAATATTATTATTAACATAACAAAGATTTATTCAGATTTTAAAAATATGTATAAATAAAAGACTGTTTGATTTGATACAGTTTTGATCTTGTTCTGTACCTGTAAAACCCAACTATGTGAGAAAAAGTTTTTTTTTTCTTTTTGAACTCCCTGTTACAGACTTCAACACAAATGTTGTCATAGGTCAGAAGAGTGTTAGCAGTGATGATTCTATCACCTAAGCTTCTATACTAGATTAGAACTCTAATTATCTCTATCCCTTCATTTACACTTAGGTCATTTCCAAGTATGGTATGCTAATATCAAGCTACCCAGATTTTGCCTTTAATTACTGTTCACCAAATGAAACAGCCCATATTTTTTTTCTGGAAACACCCAAATATACATCCTATCATTTTGCAAGCACTGTCTTGGTTGCCAGTCATTTGGTTGCCATTCAGTTATAGACCAAAGGACCTTATTCTTCTGAAGAAGCATACCTAAAAAACTGCTCTTATTCTCTCCCAGCCTTTTATCCTCCCCCACCTGCCTCTGCTGCCACATATTTTTTGCAGTTTTTTTATATCCTAGACTGTTTGCTTGGTGGATGGTTCAGGTCTATTATAAGGTACAGTGTATCCCTTTCAACAACTGTCCACCATAATTGTCTAGTGGTAGGTGCAAAAATAAAGATAGCCCCAGCAATGGAATTATTTAGTTTAAGGCAAATACACCACTGGCTTTCTACCCTTCCTAAATGTAGTTAATTGTATTTTATATACAAAACTTAATAAACTTTCAAAGTATGACCAACATGTACAGTATATGAAAGTAAATGGGAAACAGACCATAAGTAATTTAGGTTGGAGAAGGAGTGGTTTTTGTTCTGAAATAATCTAGCTGCCTTCTCTCCTAGTACAGAAGTAGCCAACAAAATAACAATGCAATGATTATAGGTCCCTCCATAACTTTCTCACCTAAACCCTACACCTCCACGCAAATATTTCTGAGTCTGCACTTTTTTAGGAAACATGTTACATATTTTATTGGGGACCTGATATATATTTTATAGCTGCTATGTACATCCATAGCTGCTATGTACATCCATTTTCAATTGTTTCCATTTGGTCATTATGCTTGAACATATATAATAACCATCATACAATACAGAGTTGAACCTATGAAGCAGACTTTCCCTGTGATTGTTTTGGTTGTTGCCTAATGATTAAGCTATTAATGACTGTTTACTGCATTACTGGATGCTCTATCTTTTCTGAAACTTTGATACAAACATTGAAACAGAGACAATGTTACTCGCAGACTATTTTCAACTAAATTTTACATAGTAGCAGTTGCATTTTTTGACAGCCACTCCTGGTTTGTAATACAAAATAATAATTTTGACAGTTGGCAATTGCCAGTAATAGGTTGAGATTAGGATGGCCGGGGGAGAGAAGCTGAATGTAAGAGATGTATCCTGAAAACGTTGATGAACTTTTTTTTTTTTTTTAACTTTTTTTAACTTTTTATTAAGTTTTAGTAGCATTACAAGCGAACAACACAGTAATGCATATAAGAATTTACAAATCTCATCAAACTTTAACTTGGTCTAGCGAGATCTTATATATAGTTACATAGTAGGTGAGGTTGAAAAAAGACACACGTCCATCAAGTCCAACCTATGAAAAGAGGGCAATCATGCTTAGTGTTGAGCTTATAAAATTAGTGTACAATATGACAACAAATGGAACACAGGATTTGAGTTCAAACTGTATATGACTGGATTATAATGTTAAAGTGTTAAGTGTAAAGGAATCAGAGTTTAGGTGGTGACCCAGCAAGAACGAGACCTCAGGCGGGTGAAAATATGTTTTAAGGGAACTTCTACAAAAGGTTGGTCATTTAAGTTCACCAGGACCTTTCCGGTGTAGTAGCCTGGATTTTTCAATTCTTTATGAAAGATTGGATTTTCATATTTGCCTTCGAATAGGCATATTTGAGCAGACAGTTTTCATTCAGTATATGAATTATGTCATCCATTGTTGAGGCCTGTAGAGGAGGTGATAAATGTTGCTATGTCTGACCAGAATATCCTCAGCATCTGGCAGCTCCACCAAATGTGAAACAGTGAACCATGGTGGCCACACTGCCTCTGGCAGATGGGTGGAGCCATTGAGTACGTGAGTCAGTCTAGCTGGGGTCAAATACCAGATATGGAAGATTTTGTGTGCAGTTTCCCAATCGGAGATGCATCATGAGGCTTTAGAAGTGGAGTTCAGAGTGCCATTGTCTAGTGGTGTAGGTGTGGTTTATCCATTGTTGCCAGTGACACATAGAGGAAGATTTACTGTGTAGAAGAGGGCTCAGGAGGAGTTTGTAGATATACAATATGCCTTTGAAAGATGGTCGTGAAATGCTGTAGAAGTGAATTATGTTCAAGATAACAGTATCACAAGAGAGCTGCAGCCCATGCAGAGCTGACCACAGTTGAAGGTACATGTAAAATTGCTTGGGTTTGAGTGGGTATGACCGACATAGCTGTTAAAATGATTTGAGTACAGAGTTAGCATAAAGTGCTCCTAGGTTGTCAAGGCCAACTTGTCAAGGATAAGAAGTTCCAGTGTGTTTAGGGGAAGGTAGGAGAGTAGTGCAGTTGGAATGCCATTGGTATTTTAAAAACTTGATTTCCATTCTCAAGTCGTAGCTGTGATAGCGTCCAAAAAGGATCTAGGCGGTTGCATGTTTAGGAGGATGGCACTAAGTAAACTTTTTGGGGACGTCGTCAGGGCTGTATGCTCGATTTGGAGCCAGGTTGGTTGGTGGAAGGGGGTCCACCATACTTTAGCTTGGTCCTATATGATTGCTTTGTAATAAGCTCTAATGTTGGTGAGGCCCAGGTCGGCAAATTTAGTTTGCATGCACAGTAGTTTGCGGTGAATTCTGGGGCGATTGCTTTTCCAAATGCAGGTGTTGAATATGGCTTGGAGTTTTGCGATGTGGGAGGAGAGGATGGGCACAGGTATTGATTTATATAGATACAGCAAATGTGGTAGCATAAACATTTTTGTCAGTGCAATTCGGCCTGCCAAGGAAGCAGCAGTCTTCTTAAGACCTTGTAATATATGAGAGAGTTTGGACATTAGGTCTTGCAGGTTTACATGAAGAAGTCTTGTAGAGGGAGAGTATAGTTGGATACCAAGGTAGTTCTGAGTCAAGTTAGGGGCCCACGAGAAAAGGTTATTAGCTTAGATCTATTCTTTAGTTGATCGCGAGGAGATGCCAAGCATAGAAGATTTACTGTGATTAATCTTGTATAGGGAAATGTAGCTGAACCTGTCCAGGAGATTTTGTAAGTCTGGTAATGACTTAAGGGGTTCTGTCACTGATACTATTATGTCATCCGCGTATAGTCCTATTTTGTGTGTTACATTACAAATTTGAATGCCTGAGATTGAGGAGGAGACTCGGATGGCATGAGCTAGAGGTTCCATTACTAAAGTCAATATTAGAGGTGATAAGGGGCACCCCTTCCTGGTGCCATTGGAGATATTTAAGGGTTCAGATGTCATTCTATTGGTCCAAACCATGGCACTGGGATTGTTATATAGACTAAGGATAAAGTTAAGTATGTTCCCTTGGAAACCAAATTTGTGTAACACCGCTGACAAGTACTGCCAATGAACTCGGTGGAAAACGCCTTCTCTGCATCCAAAGAAAGAAGCAGAGAAGGCGTTCTATGATGTTCTGCCCATTGTATCAAGTCAATATATTGTCTGGTGCCATCTGAGGCCTGTCTGCCGGTCACAAATCCCACCTGATTCTTATACACAAGCAACAGGGTGATAGACGAGAGTTGGGTTGCTATTAATTTGGCAAATATTTTGGTGTCTGTGTTGAGGAGGGATATGGGTCAAAAGTTGGCAGGGGAGTCAGGGGCTTTACTGGGTTTGGGGATAGTTGTTATTAGAGCTTCCAAGGATTCCCTAGGGATATTACCGGTATCGGCCATATGATAGAACGCCTTACATAGATGGGGAGAAATTTGGAAGGAGTATATCTTGTAGTACTCATTTCCATAACCATCAGGGCCAGGAGCCTTTTGGAGAGAAAGGGAAGCGATGGCTGTTTGTACTTTTCATAATGTGCAGGGGGTCGATAGTTGGTCCAGGCAGCCTTGTGAGATTGAGGGTAGATGTAGTTCTTGAAAAAATTGTTGGATTTCTGTAGGGTCTGGGGTTGTTAGGGTATTAGATGCATTAAGGTTATATTGTTTGGAACAGAAGGTTGCAAACTGGTTTGCAATCTCTCTAGGGTTAGTGAGTTTCTTGCCTGTGTCACTTGGGATATTTGGAATTTTGGATCTTGTCTCTTGGTGCTTGTATTGTTTGGCTAAAAGGGAGCCGGGTTTGTTGGCTTGGACATGCCAAGTCATTTTATGTTGTTTGAGGTAGAAGTCAAATCTATAGTGCAGAGTGTCTCCTAACTCCTGGCACATTGTTTTTAAGGTAGCAGCGACTGGTTGGGAGGGGTTAGATTTATTGGCTTGCTCTAGAGATTTAATCTGGAGTAGGAGTTGAGTGATCTTGGCATTCTGTATTTTTTTTCTCGTGAGCTCTTATTTTTATCAATGTCCCTCTCAAAAAGGCCTTGTGAGCATTCCAGAGAACATAGAGACTATTCACAGATCCTTTGTTTTCTTTAAAGAAGGTCTCAATCTCAGAAGAAATCAGCTCTTTGTATGGAGATCTGGCTATGAGGGAGGTATTTAGCCTCCAAATTTTCCCAGTAGGTTTAGTGAGGGTAGTAAAAATGTTCATACTAATTCCCGCATGGTCCGACCAATTTATCAATTATTATTGATAAAAATAGATATGTGCCAATACATTGAGGAACATCTTTAGGTAGGTAGGCTGGCTTAGGAAGCCTGTGGGCTCAATCTACGGTGAGATCAGGTATGGTGAGACGTGGGAGCAGTTATAGAAATGGATGTTGTAGATATATATTTAGTTCAGCAGGTTTAATGCTCTCAGGTATACCACAAAATGTAATGTTTTTACGGAGCAACCTATTTTCAAGGTCCACCATCTTTACCTGCAGGTATCGGAGCTCTTGTGACTGTTGCTCGAATGCAGAGACCATGTCATTGTATGCTTTAGTGTTGTCAGAGATCTGCTTCCTAGCTATATCAGCACACTCCTCAATGTGGTCTACTCTCATAGTAAGATGAGAAATCGAGCAGCGGAGTTCCCTTTGAATTTCTTTGTGGAGGGACAGCAGCATAAGTTTTAGTGTGTGCTCAGATGCAGGCTGGTCACTAGTAGGGAGAGCTGCCAGTGATTCCTGAGTGTCTTCCTCAAAGTGGGGTTGTGGGGGAGGGAAACATAGTTTTTTTTATAGAGAGGGGCCTTATCAGAGGATTGATTTGGTGTAGGTGGAGGCTGCTTACCTCTGTCAGAGGGCTGCGAGAGAGAGGAGTCCATAGCCAGAGTTTCAGGCTCTGCTTCTTCTATACCCTGGTTTGTGGTGTGTCGGAAGGGAGAGCCTCATGTCTGTGGCTCTGTGACCCCGTTGGTGCCATCTTGGAAAGCCTGTGAGGAAGAAACAAGGGAGAAGAACTCTGAGAAGCGGCATGGAGTGGAGAATTTTTCTCTTATGGTATGGTTGCCCACTGGATCTGGAGTGTCTGCGCTTTGTGCTGGCATGTGTGTGTCACCCGTGACCGCTGCTGTTGCAGGCTGCCTAGGGTTGGTGTGGAGAGGAACTGCCCGTGTATGCAGCGATTGCGGTCTGCCTCTCCTTCTCTCTCTCTGGAGTGTCAGGAGTGACATTGCTGCCAGGTGGGGTGTGTTTCATCCATTTCCGTCACTGATGTGAGCCGCTGTGAGCCGATGTGGAGTGGAGCTGCACGATCAAGCAGCCATCTCGGTCCGCCGCTTGGCCGCGCTTTTTATGGTGTATCTCTCACATTAAAAAATATTCAAGTGGCTGAAAGCAGTCCTTGAGCTCCATTCAAGTGACTTTGCCTAGGCTAAGATGAAGTCATCAGTGTGCTATAGGCAGTAGGAAACATTTCCTCAGTTTCCTCCCCTCGTCAGTGATCAGACTATCGCATTGTATGGTTGTAAAAAGGCTGAAGCAGGGACCAATCTTTCTCAGACTTTTTTTTTAATCAAGAATAAGTTTTATTGAAAATAAAAAACAGTACAGCAATTCCAGAACTGATTATACACCAGAACATTGGTTTTGTGTACAGCGTCAAAATTAGTCAGCAATACAGACCGAGCACATCACAGCAAGACCAATAGGCTGATCATAATGCTAACAGGTGGCATATCAAAGGAAAGACAGCATACAGCTTCAGCAGTAAGAGTGGAAGCCAATGGAATGTGTATTAACCTACAAGCAGTCTATCCATGACTAGGTCACATGGTTCCCATATTTACAGGGGCAACCTTTATGTTGGTATATGTATTTCTCCAGGTGAAGAGTTTCTCCCATGCACTGTACCCACTCTTTGTGAGAGGGGAGGTCTGAAGATTTCTATTGCCATAGGAGAACCCTCCAAGCCTGGGCATCTCCACAATAGATGAATTAAGTCCCCATGGTTCCAGCAACATTTACCACAAAAAGGGGTATCTAAGAGGCCGCCTGATTGGAGTATAATGCACTCTTAGAAGTATATATAATTACATGAGCCTTTGCTAAGAGAATATTGTGTCACCACTTGAAGAGCTTCTTTCCACTGGTCCTCCAAAAAAGCGCCAACTTCTCCCACTTCCGTTTCACAGTTATTCACAGAATCAAACCATCCTAGCAGGACCTGCTCTGATACTGGTCCTCTGTGCTGTATCTCCTCTCACAACCTCCTTCTGAATTCCTCATCCATGGTGGCTGGTATTTCTCCTCTCCTGCTATCCTGCTACCTTGGATCCAGGTGATGGTTTGGATGTGTTCACGGCAAGGAAGCACGATCCCACCATTCCCTCCATGGCTCTCAAGTAAGTCTTTCAGTGTGGCTCTCCTGCAGGCTGGTTTGGAGTGTCCCAGTAACTGGAGAGCAAATCCCACAGCTGCCAACCAATGTAACGAGCCCCTTGCTCGCTCGGTTCCACTCTCCCGACACTCCTCTGTAGCTATTGAATCAGATTGCAACGTCTGATGGTTCGGTCATCCAATGCTCCGGGATTAGAATTACAGCTATGTCCCGTTCTAACCCAGTTGTGATAGCTCAGAACAAACACCAGGCAGGCTGTATGTAAGTTCAACCAGGAATCTCTCTTCATTGACAAAATACAGGCTTTTATACACTCAGAGTGGAGGTGCAGACCTCCTGCTCATATTACTCTAACAATACAGCTGTAACCCAATTAACCTAATTAACATGAGCTAATTAACTAATCCCTTTAGACAGCCTGGATGACTCAGACATGACTGTTAGGCCAGACTGGCCGTCTTGTAGTTCAGAAAATCCAATCAACATTATCACAATCAACATAGACTCTTCTTCACACATAGCAGAGTTAATTAACACAAATAACAATGGGGATCTAATGACTCTTAGATCCCATACTAGACTTATTTACAATACACATTTAGCAGACAATAGACAGACAGGAATTTACATCAGCATTTCCTAACAGTATCTGTCCCAGCATTATGAATCAGCCACTATTCCAATATGGCAAATCCAGGGTCCCCGGACATACAGCTCACAAAGAGCACCGTTCCCCCAAATGCAAGGGCCCCCGAACGGTCGGCAAGAGGCTTGCATACAGTCCCCTCCAAAAGTCTCTTTCCCGGCTAGGTCTGTCACAGATGGGTCTTGTGAAAAGGACGATAAAGGGGTAAATCAAACGGCATACGCTGTAGTAACACATGACCAGGTCATTGAAGCCAGACCCCTTCCCAGTTCATACTCTGCACAACAAGCTGAAATTATTGCACTATCCAGGGCCTGTAGTCTAGGGGAAGGGAAGAAAATAAATATTTATACAGACAGCCAATACGCTTTTTCTACTATACACATATTTGCCCAGCAATGGAAAAATAGGGGTATGATTACGTCCACAGGTAAACCAATCTCACATAGAGATCTTATCCTGGACCTTCTAGAAAATGTACAGAAACCAACACAAGTGGCTATTTGTAAATGTACAGCACACAGAAAGGCAATAGATCCAATTACTCTAGGGAATGCACTAGCAGACAAGACCGCAAGGGAAGCTGCTACAGGACAGCAAAAAACACGTATACTATACAGGTCCCCAAGAAAATGGTGAGGTACGGAAATCTATTGATAAAACATGGTTATCAGAAATGCAGAAAACATCACCGGCAGGTGAAAAACAAAAGTGGTTATCTAAAGGGGCAACGCTGGTCAATGGTATATACACAAGTACAGAAGGTAAACCCATCTTACCTACATCACTGTTTAGATATGCTGTGTTATTGAGCCATGGGCAAGCCCATATCTCAAAAGGAGGGATGGTGCAGGTGATCAACAAGGTGTTCACAACATATGGGTTTACGAACTATTCTAGAAATTTTTGCCTCACATGTCCGCTTTGTAACAGATACCATGCTCAAGGTGCTCTAAGACCCTTAAGGGGCCATTTCCCACAACCCCCTTATCCATTTCACACGATATGCATGGATTTTATTGAATTGAACAAATGTGAGAATAAAAAGTTCTGTCTGATTATTGTTGACATGTTTACGAAATGGGTGGAAGCTTTTCCTATGACACACCCAGATGGGCAGTCAGTGGCCAAAGTACTAATCAAAGAGGTGATTCCACGTCAAGGAATCCCCTCTGTGATTTACAGTGACAACGGCTCCCATTTTGTAAACCGAACGAAAATGGTACAATATTGACCTAAAGAACCACTGTGTCTACCACCCAAATCTGCGGGCACAGTGGAGAGACACAATGGTACCTTAAAGAGTAAACTAAGAAAATTGATAGAGGAGACAGGAAAAAACTGGGTTCAGTGTTTGCCAATGGCATTGTTGAGTACAAGAATTACCCCTACTGCTAAAGGACTAACACCGTATGAAATGCTGTATGGTAAATCTTATTATATTCCACAACTTAGAGCATTTACTCGAGATGACGAGGAAATGGACTATGAACTGGCAAATTATATGAGGAAGTTGCTAACAACTAAAGAACTCCTATGCCCAAATTCTCTTACAGGTCAAGAGACTAAATCAGAACAGGAAGATCTTGTACAACCTGGAGATTGGGTCTGGATAAAAATAATAAAGAGAAAGACTTGGTCTGACCCCAGGTGGGAAGGACCCTATCAAATATTGTTGTCTACCCCTACTGCAGTAAAAATCGTGGAATGGATACCTTGGATACATCTCACCCACTGCAAGAAAGCACACTATTTGAGTAAAAAAACTGATTAAGAATTAACTACCACACAACAGAGGAAGAACATGGTGCAATATGGACTCATAGGGATGGAGGGAAGACCCAGAGAGAGACTTATGTTCGAGCCAGGGTATTTTACCAAGACATGTAGGGGGAGAATACTTTTTGCCATATTGATAATAGTGGGCATAGTTGTGGGAATTTATGTGCTTCTTGACCTTATCCCGATATTGAGCATAATGGGTCAAAGGGGGGAAAGACAGATGACGAAGGGACCAGACGGTGCCACCATAACTGTTGCACAAGAAAAAAACCACCACCATACGATTTGATCTCAGTCAGATCATAGACATTGGGCATCAAACGTATGTCTTTGATGGCAAATATCTATGCTCTACTCCAGAATGCAGTACATGGGCTGATGTATGGTGGTCATCCGATGATGACGGATGGCTTGCTAGTTCTGCCATGATCCCTGAACAGAGGAAGGATCAGGTAGAACGTATATCAATGTACAGCCACAGAGGGTGGACTGGGAGCTGTCAGTCCCATACTGTACGTGGGAAGTGTAATCCCACTTCAATAACAATAAAAAACCCACAGGTATCAGATGCCGGAGTTTATGGAGTAGGAGTATATAGGGCAAGTCAGGGTGATCTACTAGGGAGAATTACTATTAAGGTTGTAACCCCTGGTCAGACCACCCCAGCCCCAGAACCAACACAGCTTAAACTTAATCCCTCTTTGGTCAAAACAGATTTTACCTATAAAGAACAATTAAGTATAGAAACAGGATTTGGAGACAAAAATGAGTGGATAGAGTGGATCAGATACACAACCCAATCTAAGGGGTTAGGTGATTGTATTTCTTGTGCAAATCCAAGACCACAACTAGCCACCGTTCCTCTCCCTGAAGAGGAAACTGACTTGACTTGTATAATAAAAATGTTTTCAGAAAATATTACTGGGTCGGAAAGTGCAAATGAGAAAAAGAGCTACCCAAAGAATAAAATGCAAAGTATACCCCCATCAGTACAAGCATTACCAGGAAATTTTACTTGTTTTTCTAACAATGACAGTAATGGTACAAATGTTGGCACCCTATCCCCTGAATACTGTGCAACTACAACCCTTACTACAGACATTAAGTATGAACTAAAATGGTTTCAGGAACAGAAACGGCAATTGGCTGTGTGGCGATAAGAGTACTAAGGCCCAGACTGCCACCTAAATGGGAGGGTAGTTGTGCCCTTACCCAATTGCTGCTTCCCTTTTATATAGTTCCTATGAGTGATAAATCAATGAAACTACCAGGTAAATACTTTTTTAAATGAATTAAGCGAGAAACACCACAAGGCTCATTTGACAACCGAGTGTATATAGACGAAATAAGTGTTCCACGAGGAGTTCCAGATGAATTTAAAGCGCAGAATCAAATAACAGCAGGACTCACCTCACTCTTCATATGGGTCCAGCCCAACAAGAACGTCGACTGGATAAACTACATCTACTACAACCAGCAGAGGTTTGTGAATTACACCAGAGATGCTATCAAAGGCATAGCAGCACAATTGGATGCCACCTCTTTGACAGCGTGGCAGAACTGTATAGTGTTGGATATGTTGCTGGCAGAAAGGGGCGGGGTATGCTAAATGTTCGGCACCTTATGCTGCACTTTTATTCCAAACAATACAGCACCTGATGGAAGTATCACCAAGGCCTTACAAGGCCTACAAATGCTATCCGAAGAATTAGCTGAGAACTCTGGTGTAGAGAACCCCCTGACAGGACTTTTCGAAAAATGGTTTGGTAAATGGGGTGATCTTGCAAAAAGTTTGCTTATCTCTATTGTCATGGCAGCAGAAGTTCTTACATTGTGTGGATGTTGCTGCATTCCCTGTATTAGGGGAATTCTTCAAAGACTGATTGACACATCTTTAACAAAAACTATGCTCCTCCAGAGCGACACGGAACTATACTCGGAACCTGATGATGAATTTACAACTCTCGCTAAGGATTCATCTGTCTAAATGATAATACCTGGTAAAATAAAAGAACCTGGATATTTGAATTATTGACATTATAAGTATAAAAGGGAGGAGATGTTAGAGAAATTATACTTTAAATGTCAGTTATGAAAGACGCCATTTTGTTTATCATGGCTTAGAAATAATCTATAGTGATAATATAGACTCAGCAATATAAGATGCTTAGATTTACAGTTTTTTGAATATATCCTGTATTTTTGTGTTGGCTTGGGGAGTTTTCAAGTCAGTATCCTGTAACCATTGTTGAAGATATCAGTCTGTAACAGACACTTCCACCTTTCCTGTTGTGTCCAGAATAAAGTTGAAAATACATGAGACTGGGCATGTTTTAGGACAGGAAAGGGGGGTGTCCAGGGCTTATAAAAAAGACATGTACCACAGTATTTACCTTAGAAATGACAATGACCGCATGAACATGTAATGCAATTCATTTCTCTTGCATATGCAATAAATATTACCTTGTTTCCTGAGGACGGTCTGAGACGGTGATTTCTGTAACAATATCTAGGGTAGCTACAGGTAAGCCTTATTATAGGCTTACCTGTAGCAAAAGGTGGTTGTAAAGGGTTTATAACCACTTTAAGATGATGTGATTATTGTTCTGAAAAAGTTAAGAAACATTTCTGAACTAAGGTGCAAAAATAAAACAGTTTGTATGTTTCCCTCTATGAAATACAATAAGCAGGTTGCTAAATCAATTGATTTTAACACTTTGTAGTCTACTGGGTTTGGAGGGATATTTGTTAACTAGCAATGAAAGTCAGTTTTGGGTATTCTCCTCCTATTTTTGTTTAACTCCAAAAGCTTTTTTACATTACGTAATGTTTTGTGACCTTTAATTTTATGAGTTCATCTGAGCTGTGAGAGTTCACAGTATGTTAGCAAAACAACAGCAATAACTACAGGAAATAATTTATAGCATTTGTTTTGCTTGGCAACATGGTACTTAACTAAAACCATACAATTGATTATGATATAAAATAATACAAATGTCAGTTTTTATTTTGGGTACTTGGAAACCGCCAGATATTTTTTTCAAACCACATTTCATAACTATTCTTATAAGACAGAGTGCAACTTACTGAAAGACTTATTTTTTTATTTTGATTCCAATGCTTACCTGAGCTAATGTCTTGTTATAATTATTCCACATAACAAAAAGTAAAATGTCTGATTGAAGAAGTGATTATATAAAATAACCCAGAGGTTTGTATTTGGGGAGGTTATTTGCCCTTTGTAATTGTTCTAAACAAGCCTATATGGGATTTTTAAATATTTTATGGATACAGCATCAATTATTTTGTTCTAAAAATACATATTTTATTAAAATTCATTAAAATGCTTAAAATGAATTCTAAAAACAGCTGATGCAGACTCCAGAAGTGCATATAGTATCACCTCCCCCAAAATTACAACAAAAATCATGCATTAATGTTACATATTGTATGTCTTGGACATATCTTGTATGAATAAAAAAAAAACAGTTTTGGGTTCGTGTGGGCTTCTTCGGGAGACAATGGAAGGTTATATGTGAAAACACTATACTAATGAAAACAGTCACGTAACACATAATCAATTATGACATCTCTGTGTAAATCAGCCCGTGCATCCTGGACAAGAAGGAGAAACCACCGGTTAAAAAGGGGATTTTTGCTTATGCAATAAGAGCTTAGCATTTGCTATGCTTTACAATTTTGATTCATTCATCAGCATAGAATATGGTCATATAATCTTGTGTTAAGTTTGTGTTATAAAGTCCAGGTAATGGTACAGGTCCAATTTTTCAAACTTCTCTATTTTTTTAAACCCTTAAATAATCCTGTATCCAATATCTAGACTGAAACTGATGCCCCTAGAAATATCCCCAACCTACTATAGAGGTACAAATGGGTATTGTGATTTTATACTTAACCGCTTGCCATCCACCCTATAGCAGTTTTACTGCTACAGGGTGGTCAGCTATGCATCAGGTTACATATATATACACTTCTAGGTTGGGGGAGCACATGCACGCTGCCGGCAGGCCGCTCGATGCCGGGTACTCGATGTCTGCCAGTACCTGTTGCTCATCAGGCAGAGACACAGAACTATCTGCCTATGTAAACAGGGCAGATTGCCTATCTAACAGGGGGGGGAGGGATGAAGTTTGTGTCCCTGTAATGCAGGGAATAAATTCCATCTCTTCCCCTACTAAAAGCACCTTACACAGTTCATATAAACACTGTTTAGGCAGACAGTTAAACCTATGATTGCCCCTGAAGTTAACCCCTTCCCAGCTAGTGTGATTAGTACAGGGACAGTGCATATTTTTAGCACTGTTCACTGTATTAGTGTCACTGGTTCCCAAAAAGTGTCAGTTAGAGTCAAAATGTCTGCCACAATATCGCAGGCCCACTATAAGTCACTAATTGCCACCATTACTAGTAAAAATACAAATAAAATAAATAAAAATATCCCATAGTTTTGTAGACACTATAACTTTTGTGCAAACCAATCACTATACACATATTGGGATTTTTTACCAAAAATATGTAGTGGAATACATATTGGTCAAAATTGTCGGTCTTTTTTTGTTTATAGCGCAAAAAAAAAAAATGCAGAGATGGTCAAATATCACCAAAAGAAAGCTCTATTTGGTAAGGGGGGGAAAGACATACATTTTATTTGGGTACAGTGTCATACGGATGCATAATTGTCAGTTTAAGTAACGCAGTGCCGTACCGTAAAAAAATGACCTGGTCGTGAAGCGGGGTAAATCTTCCGAAAATCAAGTGGTTAATGCAAGTGAAAAAGTAAGCCTGAAACAAATAGTTTTATTTTGTGAATTCTATTTTGTAGCTTAACAGTACACATAAAACAAAACTATCTTATGTGGTAGTCAACCTAAAACTAACTAATACTTTAGTTTTTGCTGGAGAACTAATGTCAGGAAGGGAAGGCTGAACATATATGAACATCATTTCAAGGTGCCTATACATATTGCAATTAATGTCAGGAGATTACAGAATCTCCCACAAAATCCCACATATTCCCAAATGCATGTATTCTCTCCTTCATTTACATTATTCCTTTTTGTTTGTTTTCCTTGTGTTCTTTGTATTTTGATTCCCTAACAATGCACAAAATATGTGATTTATTATGTATAGTCAAGGAATACAATTCCCATCTTGTAGCATAAGGAATACATTGGCAAAATAACTTATAATGTCTTTTTAGAAATATAATTCAAACTATACATTCTGCTGATACCTAGTAAATGTTGTATATAGCCTATACATTATGCATCTTTTCAAGTGGAAGGCTGTATTTAATTTTTTCCTTTATTATGACACTGACAAATATTTCAGCATTTCACAAAAATATTTACATTCATCTCATTCTCCCCCTGATTCTAAAGAAGCTCACAATCTTCCCTAAAATGCATACAGATACACATACAGTACATTAATCAGCTTTGAAATATGGGATGAAATGATCCCTGGACCACAAGAAACAAAACCATAGTACTAACCACTATAATGTTTTGTGTCGGCATAGAAGGAACATTTATTCATACTCACTGAAGACACTATTATTTGAAATAGATATTTAATACATAGATACCACTCCTTCTATAATTACCATTTAAATATTTAAATTTGGATAGGTGTCAGTTCCACCTCTTATGACTTGAAGTTTTTCTATAATCTGTAGCTCTGTAGACTATTTTCATCTCTTACTGAACCCTCTGTAGTAGGATTACAAGCCAAGTTGCTGATTAATGTTTTTTCATATTTATGTTTATATATTACAGCGAGACCTGATCTTCATATATAAACTACAGATTTTATGATAAAAAGGGAACAATGGGGAAGGTTATCAAGCCAAACAATATTATAAAAAAACTAACATTGGTTGGTATTATACTGTATACTACCTAGCTAAATTACCAACTAGTTTCTTTTTATCTCCTAGAAGCTATTAGGGGGAGGAATGTTCCCCTTGTTTTTAACTTCTCTGATCTCTCTGAGAAGTCTCGCCACATGCTAACAGGTAGTGGTTCCAGTGTTAACACCATCTGGGATACTCTACAGCCATACCATCTTATAATAACTTCAAACTTGAAATGATACATTTTAAATAATTTATATAAAAAATAGAGATCTTCAAACATATTAAAATTGAGCAGCAAAAATCACTGAACTAGTCAGTTACAAAACAAACAGTCAATTTTATACTCTTAGACAAAAGCATATAAGAGGTATCGCTGTGAAACTATAGGCCATCCCACATGGGTTTTTAATTACAATGTACTTACTATGTATATATTTACTCAAAAAGTGACCATTTACATTATGGCAGATAAAATGCATTTATTTTCCTGTTCTACGTTGTTAGGGATAGCAATGCAATTCTATTAGAATTCTTCTGTGTTCAATCGACGCAAAACATATCACAAGATCATGTTATGCTCTACGGGCTGTGTAAAATTAAAATATTTGCACCTAATTGACAGAATCGCTTTGTGTAGCTCTTGCTGAAGCTTGTACTATTATTAAACTTGTTATGATCATGACTTGAGTTCATTTGAATAACTATATATTTTTTCATTACAGCCATGATATACATTAAGCTATTCTGCATGCAAGAATGGATATTTTATCTGCATCAGATGCACACATTAAGAAAACTGAAAGTATATATATATATATATATATATATATATATATATATATATATTGTTTGTTGCCATATGCCTTGCAGTGTTCTAATTTAATTTTTTTTTTTTGGGGGGGGGGGATTTGTACATACCATTTGTGAATGAATTTTCTCTTACAAAATAATAAAATAAATCTAAAGGAGTTGAGAATTTTCTCTCAGAAAATGTTGTCACTATTCACTTCAACTATCTAGTCATGTGAAAGTCATCTGCACATAACTGGGTACTTAATGTAAACAGAAAATTACTTTTTATGTGATTAGATAATTGAGGTTAATATTTGGCTGAACAATGCACATTTTGTAAGATATTAATAGTGTGAAAGAAATGGTGTATAAACTATGCAAAAACTTTGTTGTCTAGAATGCATACAATGTATTTGTATAATTACCTACATTTTTACATTAAGCTATTCTTTACCAAGGATTCCTATTTCTTGTGTTTTTAAGGCTTGTTTAAAATAAAATAATATTAATGTTCATACATATGTTAATGCAATAAAAAAAATTGAAGATATGGTCTAAACATAGTGATGATGAGGATGTACTGTATTCACATTTTATATGTAAAAACTTTGATATGTTGTCTAGGATGCATAGTATGCTAATCACAATTTTTTTTATTGAATTTGTGCACAGTCATATGAAAAAAACAGAAAAACCAGCAAAAGGTCATGCAATATATTTTCATAGTCAAATGTCATAAATATATATTGAAAATTCATCAGTCCAAATTGCTACTCATTCTTCTTGAATATGCATTCTCTTGTGCCAGCAGTTTCATGGTAAAGCCTAACTGAAATCATAAATTTCTCCTTTTAGTGCTGTACTGCCATATGTTTTGATTTTTGAAGCAAATGTTACCCCAAAATTTCATATTTCTGATATATGCCTGTTGTATCATGTACTTGTGTTAACCGCTTCAGCCCCGGAAGATTTTACCCCCTTCCTGACCAGAGCACTTTTTACAATTTGGCACTGCGTAGTTTTAACTGACAATTGCGTGGTCGTTCAACACTGTACCCAAAGAAAATTTGCGTCCTTTTTTTCCCACAAATAGAGATTTCTTTTGGTGGTATTTGATCACCTCTGCGGTTTTTATTTTTTGCGCTATAAACAAAAAAAGAGGGACAATTTAAAAAAAAATATATACTTTTTACTTTTTGCTATAATAAATATACCCCCCCAAAAAAAATTTCTTCATCAGTTTAGGCCAATATATATTCTTCCACATATTGTTGGTAAAAAAATCGCAATAAGCATATATTGATTGGTTTGCGCAAAAGTTATAGTGTAATCCTGTGGGTATAATTGAGAAAAAGGCGCCACTACTCAAAATACCGCCACTGCGCCTCTGGATAGATACAGAGTATGTGGAAGCTGCCACTTAAAAGGATCAAATATAAAAGCTGAATGTTTGTGCACAAGGAGTATTAAATCCCCTAAAGTGACATGTGACTTACAATTTACAAATGAGAATATAACTGACATGTGCTAAAATATAATAAATGCTAAAGCACTAAATTGACAAATAGCACTAAACACCCTGTGACAAGTGAAGTGATATGATGTAGCTAGTGAAGCTACAAAAGAACAAAAAAAAATTATCCAAAATATAAAAAATAAAGTCCATAAAATATTGAAGAGGATCTATAGTCGATGTGAATATCTCTTAATCCATTCACCACACCAATGTGTCTGTGATTCCACTCCCCTAAAGAAATGCACTCACCGAATTCCAATGCCTACATTCTCATGTTAGGCGAAAGCGCATTTAAACCACATGGATAGGGTTTTAGAGCAAGCATCTGAACTTCAGCTGTGCATCTCATATAATCTCCACATGTGAATAAAAAAGTGTACCAATAGTGTAATACCGTAAACAAAGCTTTAATGAAAACACTAAACAGCCTTCAAGATTTAAACTCACATGGTACAAGTTAAAGGACAACAAAAGTGACTAAGGTAAGCCTTTCAAAGCCTCCAGAGCAGCGGATAAAACGGTCACGGCAGACCCAAGGTGTGCAGGCGTAAGGTTGAATCTCACCCCTCCCTTAGTCCTGGATCTAAACCTGCTCGTGAACCAGCAATCACTTCACTTGTCACAGGGTGTTTATTGCTATTTGTCAATTTAGTGCTTTAGCATTTATTATATTTTAGCACGTCAGTTATATTCTCATTTGTAAATTGTGAGTCACATGTCACTTTAGGGGATTTAATACTCCTTGTACACAAACATTTAGCGCCGCTATTTTGACTTTGTGTCATTATCCCAGATTGACCAGTAGTTAAAATTCAGCTTTTATATGCAAAAGTTATAGTGTCTGCAAACTATGGGAAAGATTTATGGCATTTTATGGCATTTTTATTTATTTTATTTATTTTACTAGTAATGGCGGTGATCTGAGGTTTTTAGCGGTACTGCAACATTGTGACGGACAGATCAGAGACTTTTGACACTTTTTTGGGATCATTGGCATTTATACAGCGATCAGTGGTATAAAAATGCACTGATTATTGTGTAAATGTCACTGGCAAGGAAGAGGTTAACACTAGGGGGCAATCAAGGGCTTAATTGTGTGTTCCCTCACTGTGTTGTAACTGTATGGGCATAGTATTGACTAGGAGAGGAGCCATATCATTTTTCCCTTTTAATAGGAACAAACGATATGGCTCCTCTCCTCTGACAGCACAGGGATTTGTGTGTTTACACACACAAATCCCATGCTGGTGCTCATGCATGCGATTGCGAATGGCCGGCAGCGATTGTGCCTGCAGGCCACATGCAGCGGGTGCGCACCCTCTGGTGGCCGAAAAAGGGTAGGACGTACCCGTACGGGATTTCGCCCAGGAGAGCCATTGTGCCGCAGTATATCTGCTTGACACGGTCGGCAAGTGGTTAAAAAGTGTCCTGTTCTCTTTGTATTGCTTCCCTTATGTGAAATACCTGATGTTCCTGCCATTTCCCCTGCTTCCCTATTTCAAACTGATCATGCTAGCCAACCATGCTAGCCATAGAAGCACATCCATCTCAGCATGGTCAGTTTATTGGCTGTACTCGGAGCACAGCCTGCTTGTCTTCAAATCATCAGACTTGTGCTGACATGCCCCCCTGCATAACTACTGGCTGTGCTGGGAACACAGCCTGCTTGTCTTCCAATCATCAGACTTGTGCTGACATGCCCCCTTGCATAGCTATTTACTGAGAATATCAGTGCACTGCTGTTTCTTCACTCCTAGCTCTCCAAGTCCCTTATGCAGCTGAGAACAGAGGTTATGTGCTCACTTATACAAAAAGAAAAATGTATTTATAATGTTTATATATCTCAATCTTTCTGTTGTTTCAACAATTGCAACAATTTTCTGGGTGAAGTGGTGCATTATCTGAATATATATATATATATATATATATATATATATATATATATATACAGTATCTCACAAAAGTGAGTACACCCATCACATTTTTGTAAATATTTTATTATATATTTTCATGTGACAACACTGAAGAAATGACACTTTGCTACAATGTATAGTAGTGAGTGTACAGCTTGTATAACAGTGTACATTTGCTGTCCCCTCAAAATAACTCAACACACAGCCATTATTGTCTAAGCCTCTGGCAACAAAAATGAGTACACCAAAGTGTCAATATTTTGTGTGGCCACCATTATTTTCTAGCACTGCCTTAACCCTCTTGGGCATGGAGTTCATCAGAGTTTCACAGGTTGCCACTGGTGTCCTCTTCCATTCCTCCATGACAACATCACAGAGCTGGTGGATGTTAGAGACCTTGTGCTCCTCCACCTTCCATTTGAGGATGCCCCACAGATGCTCAATAGGGTTTAGGTCTGGAGACATGCTTGGCCAGTCCATTACCTTTACCCTCAGCTTCTTTAGCAAGGCAGTGGTCGTCTTGGAGATGTGTTTGGGGTCGTTATCATGTTGGAATACTGCCCTGCGGCCCAGTCTCTGAAGGGAGGGGATCATGCTCTGCTTCAGTATGTCACAGTACATGTTGGCATTCATGGTTCCCTCAATTAACTGTAGCTCCCCAGCATCGGCAGCGCTCATGCAGCCCCAGACCATGACATTCCCACCACCGCGCTTGACTGTAGGCAAGACACACTTGTCGTTTTCTTGTGCATCATCTTTAGAAGAGGCTTGCTTCTGGGATGACAGCCAAGCAGACCAATTTCATGCAGTGCGTGGCGTATGGTCTGAGCACTGAAAGGCTGACCCTCCACCCCTTCAACCTCTGCAGCAATGCTGGCAGCACTTTTACATCTATTTGCCAAAGACAACCTCTGGATATGACGCTGAGCACGTGCATTCAACTTCTTTGGTCAACCATGGCGAGGCCTGTTCTGAGTGGAACCTTTCCTGTTAAACCACTGGATGGTCTTGGCCACCATGCTGCAGCTCAGTTTCAGGGTCTTGGCAATCTTCTTGTAGCCTAGGCCCTCTTTATGTAGAGCAACTATTCTTTTTTTTCAGATCCTCAGAGAGTTCTTTGCCATGAGGTGCCATGTTGAACTTCCAGTGACCAGTATGAGAGAGTGAGGGAGATAACACCAAATTTAACACACTTGCTCCCCATTCACCCCTGAGACCTTGTAACACTAAGGAGTCACATGACACCGGGGAGGGAAAATGGCTAATTGGGCCCAATTTGGACATTTTCACTTAGGAGTGTACTCACTTTTGTTGCCAATGGTTTAGACATTAATGGCATTAATGACATTAATGTGTGTTGAGTTGTTTTGAGGGGACAGGAAATTTACACTGTTATACAAGCTGTACACTCACTACTTTACATTGTAGCAAAGTGTCATTTCTTAAGTGTTGTCACATGAAAAGATATAATAAAATATTTACAAAAATGTGAGGGGTGTACTCACTTTTGTGAGATACTGTATATACACTATATTATCAAAAGCATTGGGATGCCTGCTTTTACACGCACATGAAATTTAATGGCATCCCAGTCTTAGTTTGTAGGGTTCAATCTTGAGTTGGCCTACTCTTTGCAGCTATAACAGCTTCAACTCTTCTGGGAAGGCTGTATACAAGGTTTTGTTTTGTGTCTATGGCAATGTTTGACCATTCTTCCAGAATTGCATTTGTGAGGTCAGGCACTGATGTTGGACAAGAAGGCCTGACTTGCAGTCTCCACTCTAATTCATCCCAAAGGTGTTCTACCAGGTTGAGGTCAGGATTCCTTCACCCCAAACTCACTCATCCATGTCTTTATGGACTTTGCTTTGTGCACTGGTCCAAATCATTTGGTGGAGGGGGGATTAGGGTGTGGGGTTGTTTTTCAGGGGTTGGGCTTGGCCCCTTAGTTCTAATGAAGGGAAGTCTTAAGGTGTCAGTATACCAAGACATTTTGGACACTTTCATGGTCCTAACTTTGTGGGAACAGTTTGGGGATGGCCCCTTCATGTTCCAACAGACTGCACTACAGTGCACAAAGCAAGATCCATAAAGACATAGATGAGCAAGTTTGGGGTTGAGGAACTTGACTGGCCTGCACAGAGTCCTGACCTCAAACCAATAGAACACCTTTGGGATGCTCTGGAAGACTGCGAGCCAGGCCTTCTTGTCCAACAGCAGCGCCTGACCTCACAAATGCGTTTCTGGAAGAATAGTCAAACATTCCCATAGACACACTCCTAAACCTTGCGGACAGCGTCTCCAGAAGAGTTGAAGCTGTTGTAGCTGCAAAAGGGTGTGCCAACTCAATATTAAACCCTACAAACTAAGACTGGGATGCCATTAAAGTTTATGTGCGTTTAAAGGCAGGCTCTTTGTTATATTGCAGCCATTTGCTAAAATAATTTAAGTTCATTTTTTTCCCCTCATTAATGTACACAAAGCACCTCATATTGAAAGAAAAACACAGAATTGTTGACATTTTTGCAGATTTATTAAAAAAGAAAAACTGAAATATCACATGGTCCTAAGTATTCAGACCCTTTGCTGTGACACTCATATATTTAACTCAGGTGCTGTCCATTTCTTCTGATCATCCTTGAGATGGTTCTACACCTTCATTTGAGTCCAGCTCAGTTTGATTATACTGATTGGACTTGATTAGGAAAGCCACACACCTGTCTATATAAGACCTTACAGCTCACAGTGCATGTCAGAGCAAAGGAGAATCGTGAGGTCAATTTGCTACGTACGAGTCCATCACCACTGGGAAGAGTACCTCATCTTTCTCCATCTATTGATGTGATTAATAGGAAGGCACCAACTAGAATATCAACTTCACCTTAGAACATCGTGAGAAGCATATAGATATTTGGGATTTTAATATTACCATACATTTTATCATATGAACTTTGCATTCATACCTTAATATGGACTTTATTTGCTAGACATCATGTCTGCATGATATAACCCATTTGTGATTTTGATATCCATTCTCTAGACATATTGGGCATTTATTGTTCAGATTGCCACCTATGCCACCAACTTTTGTGTATCCTTTAGAAACTCACACCCATGTATCACAATATATTGAATTTGTGAGACTTGCTGTGACTTAGGGTCACATTTTTGTCATAGGTATTGTCAATACCACTCATACACGTGGGTATACTGTCATTTCACCCTTTTCAGATTTTATATCTCTAAAAAGATATGTGCCATTGTGAGTTTGGGCACAGTTGTATTTTTTGTCATTAGATATATGTTTCATTATTGTTTCACTTATTTTATGAGTCCTTTATCAGTGCTTAATGCACTATTTGCACACAATCACATTTCTTGATCATCTTCAGCATTTATTTATCTCCAGCACCACACTTTTTACTCACAGGTCAAAGGAACTGCCTGAAGAGCTCAGACAAAGAATTGTGGCAAGGCACAGATCTGGCCAAGGTTACAAAAAAAGTTCTGCTGCACTTAAGGTTCCTAAGTGCACAGTGGCCTCCATAATCCTTTAATGGAAGACTTTTTGGACGACCAGAATCCTTCCTAGAGCTGGCCTTCTGGCCAAACTGAGCTATTGGGGGAGAAGAGCCTTGGTGAGAGAGGTAAAGAAGAACCCAAAGATCACTGTGGCTGAGCTCCAGAGATGCATTTGGGAGATGGGAGAAAGTTGTAGAAAGTCAACCATCACTGCAGCCCTCCACCAGTCAGGGCTTTATGGCAGAATGGCCCGATGGAAGCCTCTCTTCAGTGCAAGATACATGAAAGCCCACATGGAGTTTGCTAAAAAAAACACCTGAAGGACTCCAAGATGGTGAGAAATAAGATTTTCTGGTCTGATGAGACCAAGATAGAACTTTTTGTACTTAATTCTAAGCGGTATGTGTGGAGAAAACCAGGCACTGCTCATCACCTGTCCAATACAGTCCCAACAGTGAAGCATGGTGGTGGCAGCATCATGCTGTGGGGGTGTTTTTCAGCTGCAGGGACATGACGACTGGTTGCAATTGAGGGAAAGATGAATGCGGCCAAGTACAGGGATATCCTGGATGAAAACCTTCTCCAGAGTGCTCAGGACCTCAGACTGGGCCGAAGGTTTACCTTCCAACAAGACAATGACCCTAAGCACACAGCTAGGGTCAAGCCCTGACTTAAACCCAATTGAGCATCTCTGGAGAGACCTAAAAATGACTGTCCACCAACGTTTATCATCCAACCTGACAGAACTGGAGAGGATCTGCAAGAAGGAATGGCAGAGGATTCCCAAATCCAGGTGTGAAAAACTTGTTGCATCTTTCCCAAAAAGAATCATGGCTGTATTAGGTCAAAAGGGTGCTTCTACTAAATAGTGAGCAAAGGGTCTGAATACTTAGGACCATGTGATATTTCAGTTTTTCTCTTTTAATAAATCTGCAAAAATGTCAACAATTCTGTGTTTTTCTGTCAATATGGGGTGCTGTGTGTACATTAACAAGGAAAAAAATGAACTTAAAGAGGAGTTTCCATTTAAAAAAAAAAAAAATTAAAAGTCAGCAGCTACAAATACTGCAGCTGCTGACTTTTAATTGGACACTTACCTGTCCCAGGGTCCAGCGATGCGGGGGATCGAAGCCCCGCTTGTCTCCCCCTCCGTTCGGCGACACCGGCATTGCAACTGTGGGCGCCGGGCTGTGGCTTCACAGCCCGGCACCCACTGCACATGCGCAAGCGGCACCTCGCGCAGTGATTGGCCGCTCAGTCATCTGGGACCTGTAATGGGTCCCAGATGATTGACAAGAGGGAGCGAGCAGAGCTGAGCCCTTCCTGTGCCGAGGGGAAGTGATGTCACCAGCCCAGGCACTGAAAGAGGCAGACTACGAGGGACCCCCTAGCAACAGGCATTTAGAGGTGAGTAAAAAAAAAATTTTTCAAATGTTTTTTTTATTTTTTTTTTTTAGGCACATTCATGTATTTTTTTTTTTGGGTGGAACACCACCAATGATTTTAGCAAATGGCTGCAATTTAACAAAGAGTGAAAAATTTAAGGGGGTCTGAATACTTTCCGCCCCCACCCCCCACTGTATATATATATATATATATATATATATATATATATATATATATAGCGTATATATATTTCTATTTTAAACTAAATAACTAAATGAATTGTATTACAAGGCAAGAGTTCACATATACTTTAACTGACTTTCCCTTAGAAATGCCTTCAAATGCCTTTTAGTGGAACTGTACTTTTTGCTCTCTTACACCAGTGTTGTATTCTGACATAGATCAGTACTGCCTACATTACTCATCACAAGTATCTTTACACAGACGTTTAGTGCTAAGGAAAAGTGGGAATGTGTTTGACCAGGTAGGTCACACTACAGAGTGCACTGGGCAGCAAGGTCAACCTCTGGTGCCAGTTGGATTGAACAATCAAATTTAGGAAGTGCTATGACAGGAACATGGCTTTGAAAATAGAGGTTGTCAGTATAATACTTATTTGACTGTAGAGCAGTTTTTTTACTTCTTAAAACTCTGCAAACTAATGCTTATTTGGCAGTAATATAATTGTAGTTTGTATAGCAGGTAGATATGGAATTATATAAAAAAAAATATATATAAATATATATATATATATATATATATAATATATATATATATATATATATATATATATATATATACAATATAATTTTTTACTAAGGTTTAAAGTATTGCATACAATTATAGGAGAATGGTACAGTGTGGCCTTATGACAACAATATAATGCATCACAAATTTACATGTAAATTCTAGTGCGGAGGAACTACTATCTCCTTCAATTGTTATAACCATTGAGCAGCAGGGTTTTTTCCCAATTGAGAAGTTATGCCAAAATATGTCACACTAGCATGTTAGTTAACAAATAACATCTCATTATTACCTTCAGTATTAAAGTTAAAGGGAATGAAAATTTTAGGGAGATAAGAAAGGGATAAGCGGAAGAAAATAACTCTGTGTAAGAATCTTTTTCCAGATACTATGGCTGGAAGGAAAAAGAGATGAAAAATAACAGTATAGGAATATAAGATAGAGGTAGAGTAAGGAGGTAGAGTAAGGAGTCAAGATAAAGGAGCGAGGAGTCACCAACCAGTGTAAATAGGCAGTCTCAACTGCACATTAGTGCATTATAATCATCTGAATATATGTACATAAACCAAGCTGTCTAAGTTTTGTGGAATCGGGATGTTGAATCCTTGGCAATAGTGTTTCTTCCATGTGGTAAATAGTATTTATCTTATGCAACCAGTATCTAATGGTTGGGGTATAAAATGACTTCCAATATTGCAGGATTAAGGACATGGCTGCATTAGGCAAATGCTAGTGCAACCCAGTCTTTCTTGCCTGAGTTATGACATTTTCAGCCTACTATTCTCACGAGGCGTGTAGTCTAATAACAGTTTCTAAAATCTGGGAGGCCCATACCTTCCTGATTCTTACATAGTTAGTCTGGTTGACACAAGTCTATCTAGTTCAACCAATAAAAGGGAAAAAATAAAAAAATTATATAATTCTATATAAACAATCCAATACCCACAGTTGATCCAGAGGAAGGTAAAAAAAAAAAAAAACAGCAAAGCATGATCCAATTTGCTCCAGCAGGGGAAAAAAATCTTTCCTGATCACCCAAGAGGCAATCATATATTCCCAGGATCACCTTTATTTATAAATGTTAGTATCAAGCTATATTATGTACATTTACGAAATAATCTATGCCTTTTTTAAAGCAATCTACTGAGCTGGACAGAACCAGCTCTTGAGGGAGTCTATTCCACAATTGCACAGCTCTTATGCCCCATACACACGATCAGATTTTCCGACAACAAATGTTGGATGTGAGCTTGTTGGCTGCAAGTCCGACCGTTTGTATGCTCCATCGAACACAAATTTTCCGCCAGCAAAACTTTGTTGTCGGAATTTCCAATTGTGTATACACAAGTCCGACGCACAAAAGTTCACGCATGCTTAGAATCAAGCAGAAGGAGCCACAGTGGCTATTGAACTTTCTTTTTCTCGGCTCGTCATACGTGTTGTATGTCACCACGTTCCCACATTCGTAATTGTTGGCCAACATTTGTGTGACCATGTGTATGCAAGACAAGTACTGTATGAGCCAACATCCTTTGAACAAAAATCCACGGTTTTGTTGGCGGAAAGTCAGATCGTGTGTATGGGGCATTAACTGTGAAGAAACCTTTCTGTATTTGAAGATTAAATCTCCTCTCCTCCAAACGTAAAGAGTGCCCCCTTGTCCTCTGTCATGACCTTAAAGTGAATAACTTAACACCAAGTTCAATATATGGACCACTTATGTATTTATCCATATTGAGCCTTCGGCTTTGTAATTAGATGACACTTAATACAGGGCTTTCTGTGGGCCCAGATACATTTTCATTGTACGAATTGTAAATGCATGAGGAATCTAGATGGTGATGGAATAGGTAAAGTGTGAAAAATAAATAAAAGTCTTGGGTAGTATTGTCATTTTGGTAATAGCTGCTCTATCAAACCACTAGATTTTTTTTTTAATTCCATTTCTTTAGATATACAGAATTTATTATGCCCAATGAAAGATTTATTATTTAGTAAAACTTTAAAAAGGTACACACCAGTCTTCACATTTGTAAAAGGCTTTGCTGGGATATGCAAACATTATCTAGATGTTTAATATTCCAGCAGCAATATAGGGAAACAGGGATATTACTATCACTTAATCTCAATTTTCCCTTTTTGTCCATATGACATATTTTGGGGTTGTGACAATAGATTCCTCCTGCAGACATGTTATTAGGAATTGTCTTCTTTCAGAAATGAATGTGAGAAGTGTAACCCCCGATTGTTGTTGCACAAAGGTTTAATATTAAGGGATAGTTTGCAAAGGGTTATTATATGAAATTATTTAACATGATGAGGCATCATTCTTTAAATGGTCTAAAGCAGCTTACCATAGAGTATCTAAAATGTATTAATTTATGGTGATATAGGAACCAGTGGTAGTGCGATATAGGGACCCTCACTTTTTAAAACAGCCCACTTAGTTTAAAATAGAAATGCAAGGCATAGATACTATTATAAATACCTTTCTTTATAAGTGATTACGTGGCCTCTGTTCTCAGCTGCATAAGATACTAATGGGGTGTACACACGGTCGGACTTTTCAGCTACAAAAGTCCAACGGACGCTGACAGACTAAAGCTGGCTGGTAATCCGATCATGTGTGGGCTTCTCCGGACTTTCAACAGACTTTTTCAGCCTCAAATCCGACGGACTTTAGATTTGAAACATGCTTCAAATCTTTCCGACGGACTCGAGTCCGGTCGAAAAATCCGCTCGTCTGTATGCTAGTCCGACGGACAAAAACCCACGCTAGGGCAGCTATTGGCTACTGGCTATCAACTTCCTTATTTTAGTCCGGTGTACGTCATCACGTAAGAATTCGACGGACTTTTGTGTGATCGTGTGTAGGCAAGTCTGTTCGTTAGAAAGTCCGCCGCAAGTCCGTCGAAAGTCCGCCAAAAGTCCGTCGAAAGTCTGTCGGACAGGCTGTCGGACTTTTGTAGCTGAAAAGTCCGACCGTGTGTACGCCCCATTAGAGAGGTGGGAGTGTAACCTGCAAAGTGGCAGGCAAACAGCAGTACACTGATATCCTCAGTAAAGGCATAGAAGCAAATTAGGCTGGTTTTCCTCTTAGCCTAGTGAGGTCAGTTTTAAATAGGAAACCAGGGAGACTGGCAGGATCACTATTTTCTTCCAACAAAGGAAGCAGTGCAAAGATAACAGGATACTTTTTAATACAAGTATATGGTAACACAGACACATATCAGATATTTGAAATGTTGGGGCAAAATACACTTTAATTGTACGCTGGGCACAGTGCTTGCTCCTGCAAAACACTGTGACAGAATAAAACTTGTTCCTGCTGGTGATTCTGATAAAGGAAGAATATTATGCTGCACCTTGGTGTGTGCAGTATTCTTGTTGCTGGTATAATTGATTGCTTCAGTGGAGAGAAGCCCAGTCAACACCTGAGATGTCATTTTGGAGTGTGTGCCTGATCTTGCCGGGGGGGGAGGGGGGGTTATGTGAAATAATTGTCACTATTTCATTTTTTTATAAAAGTTTTAGCTTGATTTATTAAAGGTGCCGAGTATGTTCACTTAGCAAAGTGAAGGTTCATATAGCTTACAATAAAGTGAAGCTGTGTTCACTACATTAATCCAATCAAGTAAAATACATAATCATTTTTTTTTAATTACCTAACACATGATTATGTAATCAAAGCAACCCTAGCTTTAGTTTATTTGCTCATTTAAGTGAACATTCAGCTTCCTTGGTTGCTTAGTAAAATTACTCCACTGCATATAACTGAAGCATGCATAGAACTGGACCACATGTTATGTAAAATATTTTTTTCACATACTATTATCTTGACAAGAATATTTCTATACAATTAACATAAACAGAACCCATGGTGTTGTTTCATGGGCTAAAGTTGATCTTGATGCATTTCTTTATTTCATACTGGCAAATAACCTTTAGATGTGTAATTGAGTGTTGACATTTCTGTACAGGCAGTTATAAGACATTTGACATTTGGTTTTAGTCATCTTGGTGGCTTCAGTATGCCTGCATGTCAGTCAGTTAATATTTTACTTTGACCAAAATAGTCAAATTTTAGTCAATTACATCTGATGCTACCCAAAAGTTGTGTAACAAATGCAAGAATTACATTTGACCTGTCCCACATTTGGCAAACAGTGAACAGTAAAGAAATGCCTAATATAAATTACTTTCAGAAAACAGATAAATTTGAGGTAGGACATTTGCTGTAGCTGTATTTACTCAGCAAGTATAACCCGGATATTACTTGTACATAACATTATCAAGAGATATTAGAAAATATGGTGATCTGGTATTGCCTTATTTCTTACTTTTAGTTTTATGTGCTGTTCAGATGGAATCACAGGAGAATCATATTCATTTAGGAAGCAGTGGTAGGTCATAAGAGGGTGTTTGGCCAAGTGTCAGAAAAATAGTCACCTCAGGGAGAATATATAACATGAGTTAGTAATTGCGTAAAATAACTGATCACTATCACTGCACACAGTTTATGCAAAACTAGCAAATTCATTTTAGATAAAAATTTGATTGAACTTTGTGGGTTAGCCTACACAAATCTAATATTTAAGTTGGTTTAGTAGGTGGAGCCTGTAGGCTGTCAGCCCGTAGTTTTCAAGATCTCCCTGCCATAATTCATGGCTCTTTTTCTGTCCACCTGGATGTTTATGAATGTTCCCTTGTGCCATTCAATGTTCCAGCATTTCCCATAGCATTCTCTATAGCATAATATAAAAAAAAAATCCCACAGGAAGAACAGGAACCACTCATAGTAGCCAAATAGGCATTCAGACCAGGGAACTAAAAACAACAGATTTCACCAACATAGTTCCTGAGAAATATGCGAATAAGTGGATTAATACTCTAGCATCTATCCAAAACTTAAAGTTTTGGGTTGATTGAGCCTTTGAGAAATGTTGTTCTCATATATTTTATGAAAACATGCTTTGAATAAATATTGATCTATTGTATAGTAAAAAATCTAAATTTTTTATAATGATTTATAAATGGCTAGTCATTTTTTTTAAATAAACATTCTAAATGTCATAATATTTTCAATAGAACAATTACTACATATGGTAAATAACACCATATGTTAAAATAAGTGATTATATGTAACTAGTGCATGTCTTAAACACTTAAGCAAAGGTGTGAAATAATCTGATATAGTCAGTTTTCACTAGGAGACACTGGAAATACATTGTACTGGAGTAGGAGGGACAAGCTGTGATGGAAATTACATGCAGTTAAAGAATTAAAACTCCTGGGCTAGATAATACACTGGCAGCATATTTGGGCCAGCTCATAGATAAAACAGCACAGCTGGATCAGGCTGATGTTGGGAAGATGAACTACTCACAATACTAATGCCAGCAGTACCACTATGAAAAATAGAATAACTCATGCAAAATAGTTTACAATTCAGGGGTTTATAAGAAGGATAACATAACTATATATATATATATATATATATATATATATATATATATATATATACACACACACACATTATTTATATCATGTCCTTTTATGTTCATTGTCTTGTTTTGCTTGAGATTTCAAAGGAAATAATTAATCTGCCTCCCTCTTGTATTCTATGAAGAGGCAAATCAATACTTCTGTTTGACATATCCTCAAACAAAGCATCTTATGCCTGGGGTGCCCGCAGGAGACGCTTCTGCTGTGCCTTCCTAATCTTGCGGATGTATGTTCTTTTACAAAGGCATGAACAAACCCAAAAGGCATTTAAAATTAATCCTCCTTTCCAGGCACCATGTCATAGAGGAAAGTTTTGATTGGCAAAGTATCACTTAGTTTTTACTGTTGATGTATGTTTTGCTGGAAAAACACACAAGGGCATATTTATAAAGCATGCAATCTGACATTATCTAACATTCACTACAGGTGATTCTTCCTGGTGCATGTGTTTCAATGACAGAGATCGAGTCACCACCAATGAATGTTCGGTGAAAATTACATTTACTCCTTTATAAATATAGCAACAAAATGCCACAGATGAATCTATTAAGTTTGGATTATTAAATGAAATAGTACATTCATAATAATTAAAAAAATGGTAAACAGGCAATGCACAACAGAATCTTGGAATACTATAAGCTCTAGACTGTTTTTTATTTATTATCACACAGAATTGATTAATTTGTTCATCTGCAATTTTAAAATTGTTTGTTACACACTAATTAACTACTTGTTAACGTGCAAGGTAAAGCCATAATGTGCTAGTATGCATCGCATACTAGCACAATATGTGAAACTTACCTCAGAACGAAGCCTTTCCAGAGACAAGCTGTCACCGCTTTCATCTTCACCTGTCTTCCTTCTGGGTTTGCGGACTCCGGCTGTGGGACTGGCCGTGATGATGTCACTCCTGTGCATGTGCAGGAGCCACTGTTTACAGCACAGGAATCTGCAGGAACGGACCAGGTGGCCATTCCTTCAGAGTGCATACGCCAGTGATGTCACATGCTGAATATACAGTAAATATCAGTGGACTCTTAGGAGATATTTACAGTACCTATAGGTAAGCCTTATTATAGGCAAAAGTGGAATCAACTAAGGAGAGGCTCTGCTAGATTCAGTAATTTCCAAATAAAATAGCCTGTATCCAATGTGATAGTTAAGGAACAATTAGGCAAAAACACAATGAGAAGGTACCATTGAGGAGTAATATTGAACAAGGGAGCTACAAAGCTTTACTTCAGGAAATCAACTCAGTCTAGCTCTCAATTTTCTAAACTCGTAAGAGGTACATAAACTAAATGGAAAGCTTTGCAGGAAAATGTAAGGTCTACCTAATAAATCGCTGACAGAAAAATGAGTGCTACAAATCTCATGAGAGGACAATCCAGCCCAGTGCAAGAGCATCTTCTCATGAGATTTGGAATTCTCATCATTCCCAAGATCTTGTGAAGTCACCCTTACCTAGGTATCACAGGTCTTCCATACAGATTACTTTTTTCCTGAAAATTAGAAGAACAAACCAAAATTGAATTATGGAACCACAACAGAAACTAATATCACACATTTTTGTATAAAAATATATTGCAAAGTTTAACATATCATCCTTTAAAATAATATAAAATCAGCAAGGCATACTGTATATTGAGATTTACATGCTCACCAATCCTGTACTATTAAGCCATAAGGACATTATGGAGCTATGACATACACATCCTTGAGCACACAAAGCGCCAATTGCTCTAAATGCTGCCCACAATAGTTCAGAGCATAATAAACTCAATGCATTTCACAGCTAATGACACTGTTTCCTCAACAAGTACAGGAGGATCTACAATAGACATGTTGCCAGTTTTCACTACCTGACACTGGAAATACATCATACTGGAGTAGGATGGACAAGCTGTGATTAAAGTTACATGCAGTTAGATAATACACTGGTGGCAGCTAGATAAAACACTGGTGGCATTTTTTGGTCAGATTATACAAATACATAGCACAGCTCGATTAAGCTTGATGTTGGGAAGTATGCTCCAGTCTTGACGAATGGGGTGAGGTATTTGCCACTGGGGTACATGAAGTTGGCTCATCTGGAGATCTCAGATTGCATTTATTTGGGTGAATATGTTGTGTTAGGATAATACGGCTAATGTGATTGGGTATCCTAATTAGAATGTATATAACTAAATACATGTTTATTGTATTTATTTTATGCTTTCATAATTATACAGTATATGAGGAAGCAACACCATTAGCTGCAAAATGTGTTGAGCCTATTACGCCCTGAAATACTGAAGACAGCATTTGGAGGAATTGGCACTTTATGTGCTCAAGATATGTGTACATGATTGCTTTATATTGTTATTAAGGCCTAATAGTACAGGATTGTTAAACATGTAAATCACTATTTATGCTTTGCTGATTGAAAAAAGTGTGATAATATTTTCTGTTGTGGTGCCTTGAAAGTCTATAGTTCATTTTTTGTGTTTTTGTCTATCATTTCAGAATATGGCACCATCATCACCACCAAATTTCCTAGTAGTAAAGTTTCCCTTAAAAACTATAGAAATGTTTTTAGGGGAGGGGCTGATCTAAAAAGAGGACTTTACATGTTGCTGCATGGTGTATTTTAAAAATATTTCTACTGAAATTATTTGCATATAATTGATAGCAGGAGTAATTAAATAGCAGAAGACAAGTTAGATGTCTTGTTTGTTGAGTTAAACCTAAATAAAATTAGGATTAATAAAACACCTTCTCCAAATCCCATTCCTGAGTGTTAAATGAATTAAGCACATTTACAGATAAGCCTCTGGGGTTAATTTAATAAAACCTGAGTGTGCAAAACTTGGTACAGCTATGCATGGTAGCCAATCAGCTTCTAACTTCAGTTTGTTGAATTGATCGTTGACAATAAAGCTGGAAGCTGATTGGTTTCTATGCAAAGCTGCACCAGATTTTGAACTCTCCATTTTTAGTATATCAATCCCAATGTGTCTTATTTTTCAACTCTTTTGCAACTAGATCAGGTTCACCCGTTGTACTGGTTTCACAAAATGAAAAAGCTACATCTGAGAAACTATAGACTACAGTATTAAGCCAATTTTTATTGTATGTAAATTGTTAGAAGGTTTATTGAGGGACCATGGATACTGTAGATGGAAAAAGATAGAAGATAGATAGGTGGGGTCCAAACTTCTCAGCATGCAGCAAAAAAATTTGATTGGCTTTAAAATGTTTAGTGGAGTTTGGCAAGAGATTTTCACACAGACCATAAGAAAAGGAAGATAGTGTGCCCATACTCAGTTTATCACAATTTAGATTCTAGTCAAAGTTAGAGTGTTGAGGATTGCATTACATTTGCCTTAGATTATTTTGCAGTTGTTATACTGGAAATATACTCCATGATAAACACAAACAGACATTAAGATGGGGTAGTTCAAAGAGCACCAATTAGATGCAAAGCATAGTATCCCATTGTGACCAAGCAGATTTCACTTAGTAGAAATCAAATCTGTCACTGATGATTTTCAATGTGTAGTAATCCAAAGCAAAAAAAATAATTTTGGCTTACTGAAATCACATCAGTAATGGGTAAATTCTGACTCATTTAACGGGTTACTGAACGTTATACACTGCGTTTTATCTTAATAAAATATAAATATGTTTTAGCACAAGTCAGTACAAAATATATGTACATGGAACATAAGGAGTACATGATCCTTAGTGTTGCTCAGTAAACTGTAATTTCTGCTATTCTTGGCCACAGTAACAGATTTTTCACACCAATTCTACATTTAACGACTGCTTTACAATTCTTTAAACAATGCTGACATAAAACCACATTTTCTCCTCCACTGTGTGTAACACATTCTGATAAGGTAGCAGATTTTACTTTTGTAGATGATTAAAGAAACACTATTATTCAACACATCCCATACCTTTTCAAGGAAATTTAAATTACATTTATGTAATATCCTAGTGTTATAATGCAATGATTTAATGGTTTTTATTTTTTACCAATTTTGAATGCTAATTGAAAGAAATGTAAAAATAAGATATAGACATCAGCATAAAGCTTGATATGCATACATGCATTGTTTAAAAAAAAAGATAATGACAATAAATAAACGTTACAAAGAACTTATTGTTTTTTTCTGGTTTGTTTCAATTTGAATTTAGCAAAACATTTACATACACGCTTTACATATTAATTATGAAGAGGAAATATCAGTTTATTATAAATGTAAAAACTAAGTCAATTAAACACTGGCAGCCATTTGTAATAAATTTCCACAAACTGTTCAACCTTAAAGCAGACCCATTTATGCCCAAAAAACCCTGCATCCCACAAAATAAACTGCATTCCACAAAAAAGTAAAAAATACAATTACTTTATTTATCTTCCAATCACTGAACCTAGATAAGGGTTACATCATGAGCCTGCTGGTGAGATCCTCCTGCAAATGCTAAAAAAATCCCTAATCTCAGTAGGAGAAGCATCACATAAGATCTGGAGTCCTCAACATGCTCAATATCTCTCAGGAAGGCTCTTGACATCGCCCTATGCTCCAGTGTGTAGGTACATCTTTTTTTTAATATTTTTTATTTTTTTTTTTTTATGTGGATTGCAGATATTTTCATGGGTAGTGGTGTCTAATAAAGATGTAGACCTTGTATTTTGATGTATGGTCCATTTTAACATATGTTAATGCCCTTACCAAAGAACATAATGCGGTTAATCCATCAGCAGATCTTGCTGGACAATAGTGACATCCACTAGCCAATGGTGCACAGATCAACCTGTCTGTCCTAAGATGAAATTTTGTCCCACAAAAATTCTTCCTCACAGGAGATATACTAGGCTAATTTTAGCTCCCTTTTGACAAAAATCTGATCAGAGCTTCAACTAAGACATGCGCTATCCCTTTTGTGTTTTAGCAGATGCAATGTTTTCACATTGATGACACTACATCAGATTTTGCATCTTATTCAAGCACTAGTAGTCCAAATCCTTCAATCCTTCTTTATGTCTCTGCATTGTACTGACCAAGTTTATTGGGAGTGACAAAGTGGCTAGGATGAGCCATGCTTTTCTTACTTTCCCTAAGAGAAGCTAAGAGAAGTGGAGGCATAGGTTTTCCTGACTTGGCAATATACAATAAAGTCCTATATTTACCTAGGGTAGCACATGGCGCACTTCACCACAGACCAAAATGTGGGGACAAATAGTACTCTTCCCTGATTGCCTTATCTGATCTCCCTTGGGTCCCTGTTAAACATTACCGATCACTCAAAGTACATCACATTATAGGTGCCATAATAGCGGTTATCCCCCCAAACATTCTTCCAAAAGGATCTGTCTCCTTATCCTTCTCTGATGTTGGTGTTATTCAATATCCACATTCACCCTGGCTCTAATAATAGACAGCTATGGTGCTTAGTAAATCCAGGCTCGATGACTTTGCAGGATATCTTGTACAGCCTGCACCCTTTTTCACAATCAATACCAGATATGGGCCTCTACACCAGACCCCTGACCCCATTTGAGTGATTGTATAACAATGGCTAGTTCATGCCCCATTTGCTATGATCCATATATAACCAGCTGAATTCACCTCTGTAGGTCCGGAGGACTATGTTCCCCCATACATCTGCTGGTAGAAGTTGGACTTACAGGTCACTTTTATGAAAGCCTATGTTGACAGGGTCATTCGACTAGTCCACAAATCTTTCATTGCTAATCATTTTCAAGAACAGGGATACAAATTATTTTTCAAGGTTATAGGGTGCTAAATACATTTTATCTTTTTTTTCCAAGATGTGCTGGTAATGTAACAAGGAGTCAGGCACACCCCTGCATATCTTCTGGCAATAGCCCCTGCTAGAACAGTTTTGGACATCTGTGGACTTTAGTACAAACCCCTTAGGATATTTACTACACCTTAACCCAGTGACTCTACACCATTATACGTCACTGAATGTACACCTGTTGAATTCCTGATCTTTGAAAGCAAATCTCTCCACTGACACTAAGGGGGTTATTTACGAAAGGCAAATCCACTTTGCACTGCAAGTGCACTTGAAAGTGCACTTGCAGTGCACTTGGAAGTGCAGTCGCTCTAAATCTAAGGGGTAGATCTGAAATGAGTGGAAGCTCAGCTGATTTTATCATCCAATCATGTGCAAGCTAAAATTCTGTTTTTTATTTTCCTTGCATGTCCCCCTCGGATCTAAAGCGACCTTACTTCCATGTGCAGTTTCAGTGCACTTTCAAGTGCACTTGCAGTGCAAAGTGGATTTTCCTTTAGTAAATAACCCCCATAGTCTCTAGTTTGTTAGACTGAAATTAGATCAACTTTGCCTTTTGAGCTGATTTTTTATTTTTTTTGCATCTGTATATACCTCCTATGACAGTGTCCAGCTACCCAAAAACTTTTTTCAACAGAGTCCTGCAAATTGGTCTTGAAAAGGCCAGAGAAAAATGGTAAAGTTTAGCTTCCATGGATTTAAGCAGGGAATACACACATAGTTTTATTTTCACTCAATGAACAGGTTGAATGAAAAAGAAATCACAGAGCCCCACATATCCACACTGTTTTTAAAATGTGTCAGCGGGTGCAGGGAGAGGAGCTATCTAATTGGTATTGTTCTAGAACACTCACTCTTGGACTTCTCTATTATCCCAAGAGCTAGCATTTTCTGCATCACTATAGCTTGTCTCTGAGCTTCTGGTATACTTTAATGCTTGAGCTGAATACAAGCCTGGGGTTTCATGATTATGCCATGTTTAATCACAGATGTACAACCTGGGAGTTCTGAAAATGACTCCTGGGTTGGCTGCAGGAATTCTTTCACTTCCTGCTTTTGTACTCCTAAGCTGACACCTACCACTTTTTTGTTAATCTACGCAACTGATTCAGAGATTTTAAAATAAGCTTTGCCACTAGGGTTGCCACCTGTCCGGGATTCACCTGGACAGTTTGGGTTTGGAATCATGAGTCCGGGTTTCAGACTGCCCAAAACCCGGACACATTATTCAGTCTTGACTATGGATTCCCAGCAGGGTTGCTGGTTGCAGTTGGCTAACCTGAGAGAGTCTGTTACACTCTCTTGCACATTGCCCAAAGCCAGCACTAACAATCCCCCCAAACAAAAACACACAGATGGGAGAGGAGAGAGGGCTTGATCTGCACCTCTTTCTTCCGCCCCTACCCCTCTGTGTCTGCCCACACTCCAATCTCCGGCGCTGTGCCTCAGAAAAGGATAGTGGGGGCTGTAAATTGGAAGTCCAGCAGCCTCAGATACATCTGGATGAGAAGTGCTGACTGCCAAGGGGTGAGTGAGCTCACCATCCATCCCTGTCTGTGACTGAAGTCTCCCCCTTTCTCTCTCCTGCCTCTGAGTGAGTACACTAAGGTAAATCGAGGTTCTCAGAGCATCCCTTACATCAGAGTTCCCCTTCACATCAGAGGCCACAGTGTTCCCCCTTACAGCAGAGTCCTCTCCGTACATCATCGTGCTCAGTGTTCCCCCCTTAAATCAGGGTTCCCAGAGCATTCCTTAGAGTCCCCAGATTTCTCCCTTACATCAGAGTCTGCAGAGTCCCCCCTTACAGTGAAAAGGAACTCTGCGAGTTCAGATGTAAAAGGGGAGCTCTGTGGACCCTAATGTAAAGGGGACTCTTGTTATTATGATTAGAAATGTTATTTAATAGCAAAATATATGTAAAGTTTATACTATAAAACAAAATTACTGTGCGCTTCTAAAATGTTTGGGTTTGACTTGAAGAAAAGGTGGCAACCCTATTTGCCACTGAGACAGAATATTACATTCCATGGCTGAAACTAACACCAGGACCCTGTCTCCAGGTTCAACGGTTCTTACTCTTGCTGACCTATTGTAAATCCTGGCTTGAGCTTCCTGGGCCCTTCGCATATGCTTACAATCCACAGACATGACAGATTCAGTCCTGCATCTAAGAGAGTTCAGTCACACTCCTGTAGGGTGTAGGGTTTATTGTTCCCAGGCCTCTTTTGCAATATTCAGTAGGCCATGAGGTTGTATACCATACAGAAACCCAAAGGGAGAAAACCCCCATATTAAACTTGGATTTTGTGGAAAACAGCACATACTGCCAGCTTTACATCCACTGGGTTTTCAAACATAGCCTTCTCTCATGAGTAATTTACAGCCCTTTTAATTAGCCAGACATCCTGGCAGGTGAATTGGTGGGCATTCATGATCTCAACCCATCCAAACAGCTCTGAACTCCAGGTCAAACAAATGAATCTTAAATTCAGTATCTTAAAGTGAAACTGACCTATATTCCTCACCAAACTTACCTGGAGCCCACAAATGCCAAAATCTGCATTCTAGGCGGCAAATATATTCCATCCATTGTGTACTATTTTCACCAAGACTCTGTCAAATACACTTGACTGGAAAAAGCACAGCCTAGCCATAGTAAAATCAGAACAAGTTTGAGCTATTCAACTTAGTTTCTTGTTTATGCCACACATTGAGATCCAGAACAGCTAAAGCAGCATTGATGAAGTGTCAAGTAGTGGCTTATTTGCCACTAATGCAGATAGTGAACAAATGCTACAAGAATCATTGTAATGGCATTCAACAAACTAAACTTTAAAACACACCGGTAAAGAGAGTCATTTGTAATTAAGTTAAAACCTGGTAGTAGAAATATAATATGTATTTTCTTTTGCGTTAAACAAATATTACATACAGATTCTGAAAAGAAGCACAATTTTAAGTTCCTATTTCAATTTCAAATGTTTTTTTACGGTGAAATCTATTGTATACCATAAATGGACACCATTACAATTCGAAGAACATGAAAAATCATCCCAGTGCCACATTAAATAGAACATTTATGAGAATTGTATTTGTCTTAGAGGCTTCCTGCTCATTTTGTTTGCCTATTTGTCATTAGAAATACACATTGTAAAAACCTTTCCTGCTCGCATTTCAATCAGGGTTTTTTGTTTATGTAATTTAACATAAAACATAACATCCTGCAGAGTACCTAGTACTGATCCGGGATTAAAGAAAAATCATGGATCAGCTATTGTTTTTTACAATCTGAACCTAATGCCATCAGCTATTGGTGGTTAAATCTAAAAAGACATTTTACAATTGTAAGAAGTATTAAGGGCTACAACTCTATTAGCAATTGAAAAGGAACAATATATGCAGACAAATGGTGAAAAAATGACTTCAAAGTTTTTAGATCTTAGTATAAAGAAAACAGAAAAAGGTAATACCAGTTAAGGTTATGATATCTGCCATACAATGAATGTGATAAGAGGGAAAAAATAACCTTTTTTCAATCTTTAAACACTTTTCTAATTTGACAGAAAATCTCTCAACTCAGGGCAAAAGGACAGGTTCTCTTAAAAGTTAACTCCCCCCACCCCCTACTGATACTTAGCTTTGCTAAGCTCCCATGCCATTCCATTTATCTATTGCAATCCTTGAAAATACTCAGTACTTCATGAGACCTCTTGCCTTTCTCAACAGCATGTGCTGTTTTGACCTGGGTTCACCAATACTGTAACATAGAGAAGGTAAACATTTCAGTGCCCTTTTAAGCTCGAACACCGACCAATATAGAAAAGAGGGAGGGATAAGGACGCCCTGGTGAGGCTAGGTATCCAGTCCTTTATAGCAGTGGAGAGATGCCACTGAAGGCAGCGCTTTGTAGAGAAGAAGCAGCTCTGGAGGGTCATAAAGGAAAGAGAAAGGCACCTTTAAGTGCAGGGGTTAAAAGAGTTTTTACAGGCACAATGGGATTAAAAACACTTACAAGATAGTAAGAGGTCAAAGGCATATAATGATTAGTCATCCTGTGGATCACTGTAATCCTCGTCTGTCTGGGGGAGAGAGAGACGTCCTGCAGTTGTCAGAGTCCCTGGTGACGTAGATTGGCAAGGAGGTGAAGATGCGATGAGGCGGCCTGGGTTCCGGAACCAAGCTGGAACGGCTACTGCAACATCAGGTGAAGGTGGTGTGCGGTAACACATTTCGGAGCATGCATGGCTCCTTCGTCAGACCTCGGGACTCTGACAGCTGCAGGACGGCTCTCTCTCCCCCAGACAGACGAGGATTACAGCAATCCGCAGGAGGATTAATCATTATATGCCTTTGACCTCTTACTATCTCGTAAGTGTTTTTAATCCCATTGTGACTGTAATAAATCTTTTAACCACTGCACTTAGAGGTGCCTTTCTCTTTCCTTACTGACCAATATAGACCCATAACTCTGATGGCTCTGATAGACAAACCAAGCAGAGGGTCTTACAAGGAAGGTGGGTAACACAAAAAAAGTATGCAGAAAAGGAGATATGGCTTTCATTTGACTTTACTGGATGCATGTTTGGATGCATTAGTAACTCAGAAGGTACTGAGACAGCCAGGCAGCCAACATTTCAAGAAGGATATCAGTAATATAAAGCCTTTTTCTTTCAGAACATAGTTCCTTTAAACCTCCATAGTAGACAGACTTAAAGGACTTTTTCCAGTACAGTGGAAGATACTGAAAATTATTCTGGAAGCATGCTTTGTTTTTCATGAGGAAATTGTATGCTTTTGATCAATCAATATAAAAGCCATTACATGACGTTAACCTTATGTACTTGACAGAGCTGAAGCAGTGTCAAAAGAACATTTCATACAATGCAAATTGAGGAAATCAATTTATGAATATAATAACCTGAAGCTGAGCAAGAATGAATCTTCTAGTGAAACTTTACTTAAACTAAATTGGGCTGTTTAATGTTTTGATTACTGAATTGCTAGAACATAATGGCCGAACTTATGAGAGTTTGAAAATAAAATATGGGAAAAGCCCGGGTATATGTTCAGTGAATTCTAAGTAAGTGAACTGTATATCACTGTGCATCACATCTTAAAAGCAATCTCACTTAACCCCTTTTGTGTTCATTTTTGTAAAACCAATCTCATTGCCTGGGCCCAGTTTTGCAACTTTGGCATGTTTTTTTAGGACAAATGGATATCTCCTGATTTTTTTTATTTTCAAAGAAAAACTTGCAAAACTTAAAAAATAGCTAATAGGTGATTTAGAGTCAGACCTGCTGACTCTTGATTGTTAATACGAGACCAAAAACTGACGATAACAGCTCCATCTCCATGCTTGGAGCATGCTTGCACCACAAATGCATACATGCAGCAGCTCGAAAGAAGCTCTGCTTGAATGGGTTGTAAATGTTCACCTGCTCAAATAAAGTAGATATTAACAGAAATAGTTTTTTTATGGATTTAGGAACCTACCTGTTTATTTCTGAGATTAATGATTTTGACCTAGATCGAAGATATCAGTAGACTACAGTCAGGTTGTTGAATGGGTTGTAAATGTTCACCTGCAGTATCGATGAAAGGCCAATACACATTAAAGGCCAATACACATTAAATAGTAGATGTGTACGTCAAGTAAAACATCATCTGGGAGTTTGATTGTTCATTTCTGAACAATTAGAAACCTGTGTTATTTAGTCAGATTGATTATTTAATCAACACTATCTCAGATCTATGCTACATGTACTGATGTTAAAATAATCTAACATTTAATTCAAGATGCACATTACCGGTAATAGATAAAATTAATGTACACACAGAATCAGGACCTGACTGCCACAACATTGGCAAATAGACGACACCAGAAGTCTCAAAAACATAGCTGCACTCCTTAGCACTCTTGAGCATCTGTGGCATAAGACTAAGGCAGGCCATCGATAGTTACAAGAAAGCAAATCACTCGATTCCCCCATCAACACAGTCAGTATTGATGGGGGAATACTTCATGTGGAGCTATTGTGTTCTCCCAGTGGGGGGGGGGGCATCCCTGCTGGGAGAACACAGTAATTATTGTTACTGGCTATAGCCGCTGGCAATTTGCATTTAAAAATCTGACATGCTGGTTTTACCCAAGTTCATTGATGGATCAGCCTGCCCACAGATGGTTTGAATCTCGTCCAGTTCAGCAAATCCTGTAGTCCTGGACTATGAACTCTCCTTCCATCCCCACGTCCAATCAATGTCCAAATCCTGCTCCCTGAACCTCCATAACATCTCTGAAATACACTCCTTAATCAACAACACTACAAGGCTTTTTATTTACTCACTGGTTATGTCTTGTCTACACTATTGCAACTCCCTCCTCTTTGGCTTACCTTTACATAAGCTATTCTCCCTTCAGTCCATCATGAACACTGCCGCCAGACTCATCCAGTGTCTGCAACCTCTTTTTGCCAATCCCTCCATTGGCTTCCACTTACCCAACAAATTGAATTCAAAATAGTAACAACAACCTACAAAGTCATCTACAACTCCTCCAGCTAACCGTGTCTAAAAATCTTCACTCCTCCCAAGACCTCTTGCTTTCTAGCACTTTCATCACCTAATATCACACTCACCTCCAGAACTTCTCCAGAGCCTCACCCATCCTTTGGAACTCCTTAACACAATTTGTCCAACTATCTCCAACTCTATCCACCTTTAGGCAATCCCAAAAACAAACATCTCTTTGGAGAAGCCAATCCTGCCTCTAACAACTGACTTTTTATTTTCTCCATCAAATCATCCCCCACAGTTATCACATTTTGTATAACTTGACCCTACCTTTTAGATTGTATGCTCTAATGAGCAGAGTGCTCTGATTCCTCTTGTATTGAATCATATTGTAACTGTGCTGCGTGCCTTCATTTTGTAAAGCCTTGTGCAAACCTTTGGAGCTATATAAATCCTTTATAATAATAAAAAAAAAGAATGGACCACCATCACCACATAGCAGCTGGCCGGCCGCTCGGGGCTCTTTGCGGGTCCGAGCGGCCCCCTTTAGCTGCATCCGGGACCCCCTGCATCCGGGACCCCCCTCCCCGCTCTGTTCGGTCCATTCGGTCCCCTGCCCCGTCCAGCTAACCGGCCGGCCGCCAGGCAGCTCCGTGGTCCGGCTTAACCCCCCCCTCGCACTACCATTGGACCCCCCTCCCGCTCCTCCCTCCCCGACGCCGCTCTCAGCCAGCCGGCCGGCCGCACAGGATACTCCGCGGCTCCGGCCCAGCTCGGCTGCTAACAGGCAGCAATTCACTGCCCCTTTATCGACCGGTCTGCCCGCCCGGCGGGCGCTCCCCCACCTCCTACTTACCCCACCTCCGGATCATCACGCACACCTCCGCTGGACGGCCAGGACCACCGCAGGAAAGTCCGCGGCTCGGGCCTGGCCGGCGGTCATTTTGGTACACCCACCGCCGCCCAGCCGCAGCTCAGGCCTACCGGCGGCCATATTGGCACACCCAGGCCGTCAGTGCACCAACTAAAGACCCCCGGTGCAACATCTGAGGCCCCCAGCAGGGTAACCCCCCTGGTTGGACCCACCATCCTTGATCCCTCCTTCCGGCACCCCCCCCGGGTCACCACCACAGCCGCAGTCTAATCACCATAGGCTAGCTGCTAGATTCTGTGGGATAGACCACGGCTGCGGCTTAGTTTCTTGCAGCCAGCCACTCATCCCCCCCTTCCTTTTTTTGTCCAACAGAGCCCGCACCCCTCCACACCCGAATCACCCCTCCCGCCAACACGGAACATCATCCCAAAGGCTCCGGTATCTCACCAGAGGCTACTCCAACTCAATCATCCTTGACGCAGCCACTGCACCACCTACCAGTAAGTAGTGTCTGATCCCCCCCCCGTAGTCCGCCGGACCATCCTACAGGTAAGCCACTAGGGGTACTGCATCAGTTGATCCAGGGGCCAGTCCGATCGCCCCTCGGGGGGTCAGGAAGGAATTTTTTCCTCTGCTGCATTTTGGCCCTCGCAGCTAGGGGTTTTTCGCCTTCCTCTGGATCAACGACAAGGGGGTAGGCAGCCGTACCTCCCAAGTACCTCCGCACCCACTCCAGCCCATCGCCACACTACTCCAGAAGCAGCGGGTAGCCATCAGACCCCGCCATCTCCCTGCAAGTGGATCATCACCACATCAGGACCATCATCAGAACGCCTTTCCTACTAGCAACACCATCCTCCTCATCATGTGCAACTTTAAATACACAGCAGACACCATCCACAGGCTAAGAAACACCGCCGCAACTTTACCGAGCGCCACTCAAAAAAGACTAAAAAAAGAACAATTACTAAGAACCAACCCACAATCAACCAGGAAATGCAAGGAGACACCGATCCAACCGCAACAACTAGCATGCGCCCTGATTAACACCAGATCTGCAGTCAAGCACAGGCTGGAAATCCACGATTTCGTCATCGAAAACAACTTAGATTGCCTCTTCATTACAGAAAGCTGGCTAACACCTGACTGCAACACCATCCTAACTGAACTGGTGCCCGAGAACTACAGTATCCTAACCGAGCATAGAATCGGAAAAAAAGGAGGAGGCCTAGCAGTGATCTTCAAATCTCATCTTGGGTTCACCAAACCAAATGTACAGAACTCAGTGCCTTTCATGGAAACACTCTCACTGCACCTCCGAACAACACCTCAAGACACCGTTCACATACTACTATGCTACAGACCACCAGGACCTAAGACCAATCTGCTCACACCGCTCACTGAATTCTTCTCGATGCACACCTTGAAAACCAAAAACCTGCTGGTACTTGGGGATTTTAACCTGTGGGCAAACTCGGCCCAAGACCCCACCGCAACCGCCTGCGTCAGCCAAATGGAAGAACTTGGCCTTCAACAACTGATAAACTCTCCCACGCATGGTTCAGGACATACCCTAGATCTCATCTTCAAACAGAATATGGAAATCAACGTATTTGACAACACACCGCTACCATGGACGGACCACCATGCTATCAAATTTAAAATCACCATCAACACCATCCTGCAAAAACAGAAACACGTAACAGCAACACACTGGAATAGATCGCAGAAGAAACTCCACTCTGATCTCTTCAAAACTACATTATCGAGCAAAATTCTCTTGCTAAACTCAAACCTCTCAACAGAACGAACGCTCAACTCCCTAAACAATGTATTACTACAAACAGCAGACTTCGTGGTGCCAAAACGTAGAACACTCATCCGCAAAAAAAACTCTAGCTGGTTCAATGGTACTCTCACCCTACTCAAGCAAGAACGTAGAAGAGCTGAAAGAGCATGGAGAAGAAATCCTACCAAGGAAAACCATGTTAACTACAAAGCACTCACGGGGAAATACCACAAGGCAATCTTCAAAGCCAAAAAAAAACATTTCTCTGACACCATCTCATCCGCCTTAAACCGTCCGCGGGAACTGTTCAAAATAGTGGCTCAGTCTATGAACCCGACCTGCTTAGAGCCCCCAGGAAACGATACTCAAGAATTCTGAGTTATCAGATTTCTTCATCTACAAAATAGACAACATTCGGAAATCAATCCATCAGAAAACAACGATCACCCTCACTGAACCAAAGCAAAAAGAAGATATCGACACAAACATCACTCAACCACCGAATTTCATTTTGTCCCCAATCACCATAGACACAACCAAAAACATCATCAGAAGCCTTCGAGACAGCACATCACCGAACGACATCATCCCCACTAAACTGCTTAAAGAATGTTCAGACATCTTGGCTCCTATCCTAACACAGCTCATAAATCAATCATTTAAAGAAGGGACTGTGCCAACCTCCCTCAAGCAAGGCATCGTCAAACCTCTGCTAAAGAAAGCCAATCTCGACCCTAAGGACCCTAACTGCCGCAGACCAATAACTAGCCTCAACGCCATCTCCAAGATTATGGAGAAAGCGGTAGTACAACAGCTACAATGCCACCTGGGCACACACCAACTCCTGGACCCTCTGCAATCAGGCTTCCGCCCAGGCCATGGCACAGAAACAGCACTTCTCAAAATATGGGATGATGCCCTTGAAGCAGCAGACGACGGAGAACAGAGTCTCCTGGTACTGTTAGACCTCAGCGCAGCATTCGACACAGTAAACCACAACACTTTACTCGTCCGCCTCGCTGAAGTAGCAGGAGCAACAGGTTCTGCTCTAAAATGGTTTACATCCTTCCTAGAGAATCGCTCCCAGACAGTGAAACTAGGTACATTCACCTCGGAAACCCGGGCAGTCTCCTGCGGAGTCCCTCAAGGATCACCCTTGTCACCAGTACTATTCAACATATACATCCGCCCACTTCTCAATATCATCAGGAAAACTGATCTTTGTTTCCATTCATACGCTGACGACACCCAACTCTACCTTCGTATCAACGGACAAAAAGACCTTCATCAGCATTTACAGAAATGCCTCTCCTTAATAGACGACTGGATGACCACTAGCTCCCTCAAACTCAACGGATCAAAAACAGAACTTCTTCTTCTACAAGCTAACAAAAATTCCAAAATAAAGACTACATGGACACCTCCCACCATCCTTGGACAGACCATCTCCCCAAGCACCAAAGCCAAGAGTCTCGGAGTCATTTTTGACTCAGGAATGACAATGGATGCACAAATAGGATCAGTGGTGAGCGGATCCCACCATCTCCTCCGCCAACTACGTAGACTCATCCCCTTCATCCCAGAAGAGGACAAAGCGGCAGTTGTGGGAACAATCATCAATTCCCGACTCGACTACGCAAATTCGCTCTACGTAGGACTACCCCAATATCAGCTTGCGCGCTTACAACTCATCCAAAACACGGCGGCAAGACTGTTAACAGGAAAAAAACCCTGGGAATCCATCTCCCCCTCCCTAAAGAGCCTACACTGGCTAACGGTGAAGAAACGGATCACATTCAAGACCCTCTGCCTCACCCACAAATGCGTACAAGGAAACGCCCCACCATATCTCCGCGAGAAAATAAAACACTATACACCGAATCGCAGTCTTCGATCAGCTAACCAAAACCTCCTTACCATTCCCAAATACCGCTACAAAGCAAAGGGAGAACGAAGATTCGCAGTCCAAGGACCTCGACTATGGAACGCTCTTCCTACCAACATCCGCATGGAAGAAAACCACCAGGCCTTCAGAAAAAAACTAAAGACCTTCCTTTTCTGAGAAGTGGACATCAGAGAATGCATCCAGCGCCTTGAGGCGATTCAGTTCGCATTTGCAGCGCTTTATAAATCATTCATTCATTCATTCATTCAATTGACTGCCTTTTACTGGTATCATGAATTGCTCTCCTGATTTTTTTGTATTGCATATTATTGTGCGGACTGACCCGATGTGAGGGTACTTGATTGGCCTCATAGTGGATCATTCTGGCTGATATTTTTATACACAGGAAGTTGTTTTTTGATATTTCATAATATCTCATGTGTACATTTGCATGTTGCAAGGGCAGCACAGTGGCTATGTGCTTAGCACTTCTGCCTAGCAGCACTGGGGTTGTCGGTTTGAATCCCAACCACAGCATTACCTGCCTAGAGTTTGCATGTTCTCCCTGTTTTCCGGGTACTCCGGTTTGCTCCCGCACTCCAAAGACATGCTGGTAGGTTAGTTGGCTCCTCTCTAATAGTATGTTTATGTATGAAAATCAGTTAGGGGCCTTAAATTGTAGGCTCCTTGAGAGCAGGGACTGATGTGGATGTACAATATATATGTGTAAAGTGCTGGGACTGATGGTACAATATATATGTGTAAAGCAGTGCATAAATTGACAGTACTATATAAGTACCTGTAATAGATAAATAAATGTTGCTGTGATATATGATACCTATGGAATGTTTTCTCTTTGCAAGGTTTGAAAATGTTTTCTTAAATAAACAGTTATATAAAAAAAGATGGACCAAAGATACACAGTGTTCAAAAGACTAATAGATAGTGTTAGAGTTATTGAAAATTGTGGTTTTGGCATCTTCCTCCAATATACATTTAGTCCTGTTTATTTATGTTTGATTAACATGATTTAAATACAGTCTTGGTACCTGGATGACTTTACATACATGCAGCATGAGATTAAACATACTACAGTGGTCTTTTATTATCTACAGTATCTCACAAAAGTGAGTACACACTTTTGTTGCCAGTGATTTAGACATTAATGGCTGTGTGTTAAGTTATTTTGAAGGGACAGCAAATTTACACTGTTATACAAGCTGTACACTCACTACTTTATATTGTAGCAAAGTGTCATTTCTTCAGTGTTGTCACATGAAAAGATAGAATAAAATATTTACAAAAATGTGAGGGGTGTACTCACTTTTGTGATATACTGGGTGAGGTATTGTAGTCTTTTTTAGTATTTTTCATTGTATTGTATGAAAGATATATGCACAACGTAAATTATTCTATTAGTGTATGTTCATTTTGTAAAGGCCATCTCTTTTCTTTACTTGTAATCTGTTTTATTACACATTTCTCTTTTTAATAAAAAGATTGAAAGTGGAAAAAATATTTTCATAAATAATTTGCAATCTACTTGGATGAAGACTTTTTTATTCATTATAAATAGATTCTGTCTCAAGCCAGTCTACTGCAGATTTACCTGACAGGGTCTGTCTGACAAAAAGAGCAGCCTTTCTTGTAAACTCAAATTACATGAAAGGCCACAATGCTTTTGGTTGCAAGAGACCATAGGCTTTACCATAGGCATTTGCATAGGCTTTAGTTTATAAAAGGTAGCTCAGTACCAGCAACATTTGTTTATAGTAAGAATGACATATTTTTTACACAAAATAATGTGACGTGGTAATGCTGACATACTCTAATGATCAATGTGAAGCATGAATTTTAATGACAGATCAACTTTAGGATAATAGCTTATTTAATCTTCAGTTGGATATCACATATACTGTTTATATGAAACATTTTGTTATTGATATGTTGAAGAATTATCACACACGGTGGTAGATAATGATTCTAACTCAGCCAGCCTTATCAAAGTCAGTTAGCATAAATATCAACTACTAAGTAGCACCAGAGATGCTACACTGTACCAGATGGTACAAAAGGCAGAACCTGCTTGTATTATAGGTTATTAGTTAACTAGTTCAACGTAATTTAATTAAAATGCTGTATAAAAATGAATGTAGCAACAAACCATTTGCTGATTATGTTTACATTTATATATTTGTATTTAGGATTACTGGATTATGATTTATTTTGTAATAGGTACATGGTATATGTTTATTCTATATAGAAATAGAATTGTTCCTAATTAAGAAGAATTCCACTACACTAGATAAAAGCCTCTACCAAGTAGATCTAATGGATTTTCACAGGTAACAGGTGTAATGTGTGGCATTCCCAGATATTTTTAAATTATTTTGTACAATCTGTGTGAAAAAAATAAGGATAAGCTGAAAAAATACACTATTTTATTAAAAAGGTAAGAAAACTTTCAAAATGAGGTTTGCTTTTTGTTCCCCCACTGAGCTAATCTAACCTACCCTCCCCCTCCCCACCGTCACCCATCTCTGATACCAAGTCAAGTCCATTCCACCACAATGTCTACCTCAAGGCAGCTTGGCCTCTTCTTCCCACTGCCTGTGTATATGCAGTAAAACACCTTAGATTCCACTGGGCCAAAAAACAGATCAAGGACCAATCCCTTTAGAAGTCAATAAGGTTCCACTGCACACAAACAGCCACTGAGAAAAAAAGGCAGCCTGCAGGAGGTAAGCATTACTCTGGGCTGTGGTGACAAGAACTCAGTAAGTATGGAGCTTTGGGGGGGGATTGGTCTAAGCTTAGGAGTGTAGGGGCAAGTTTCCTTACCTTTTTAATAATATTATTTTAGCACTGTTATTATTATTATTATTATTATTAGTAGTAATAGTAGTAGTAGAAGTATTTATATATTTTGAACAAGCAGTAAAACACTTTTGAGCAAGCCCTCACTGACCTATGAAGCTATAGGCATTAAGGAGAAATTTGACTTCAAAGTTTAAAGTAGTTGTAAAGGCTGAAGGTTTTTTTACATTAACCGCTTCAGCTCCAGAAGGTTTACCCCCTTCAGGACTAGACCATTTTTTGTGAAACGACACTGCGTTACTTTAACTGACAATTGCGCAGTCATGTGATACTGTACCCCAAAAAATGTCCTTTTTTCCCACAAATAGAGCTTTCTTTTGGTGGTATTTAATCACCTCTGCGGTTTTTATTTTTTGTGCTATAAAAAAAAGACAGACAATTTTGAAAAAAACACATTTTTACTATCTGATATAAAACATACCCAATAAAAAAAATAAAAAATCTAATTTATTCATCAACTTAGGGCAATATGTATTCTGCTACATGTTTTCGGTAAGAAAAATCTCAATATTGATTGGTTTGCGCAAAAGTTTTAGCGTCTACAAACTATGGGATATTTTATTGAAATTTGTATTTATTTATTTATTTACTAGTAATGGCAGTGATCAGCGACTTATAGCAGGATTGTGAAATTGTGGCGGGCAATTCGGACACTAAGTGACAGTTTTAATATATTTTTGGGGACCAGTGACACTAATTCAGTGATCAGTGCTAAAAAATATGCACTGTCACTGTACTTGTGACACTGGCAGGGGAGAGGTTAATATCAGGGGCAATCAAAGGGTTAAATGTGTCCCTAGGGGGTGCTTACTAACTGTGGGGGAGATGCTTTAACTGTGGAAAAACAGAGATCTGTGTTCCTGCTTTGCAGAAACACAAGATCTCTAAATGAGGGATCAATTGTCCAGGGACATGACTGAGTTTTTTCAACTTAATGAGGGTACAGTGTCCGAGGCTTTCACCTTGTGGGAAACACACAAAGCATATTTTCAAGGCCAATGTATCTCAGCTGGTGCACGTCTGAAAAGAGAGACTGCTCTTCAACAGTCCTCCATTTTGTCCAAACGTGGCCCACCTCTGCGCTGTTACTTTCCTTTGCAATCAGCTCAGGTCCTTGGACATGAAAAAAAATCGCTAAATCTCTTTTGTGGTCCAAGCAGAAATGTAATGATTATTCCAACAAACCTCACAGGATGCTTGTGAATAGACTGAAACCCTGCCCTTTTCACTCCTTCCCGGATTTTCTTATACAAGCTAATGGGTCCCCTACCTACCGCCCCCATAGCATGTCTAAAGTTTTCTATCATGGATTATATAACTATTTAAACTCTGAACCAAATCACCATTTTTCTCAAACCAAGTCTCACTCCTTTTTTGACTGAATAGACTTGCCTAAATTTTTCCCCCTCCCACCTCTTCCCTAAATGCTGCAATCACCCCTGAAGAACTAGCAGAGGTTGTTAAAAAAATCCCTACTCACAAATCCCTGGGCCCTGATGGGTTGCCATACTCTTACTACAAAACCTTCCTCCCAATTTTAAGCTCACACTTATTATCACTCTTTACCTCTTTACTGAAGGAAGGGAACTGTTCCCCACCCTCAGCTCCTTCACGCCCATATTACAGTGATCCCAAAACCGGGTAAAGGCCCCTCAATCACTGATAATTATTGACCTATTGCACTACTCAACTCCGATTACAAAATTTTCACTAAAATCCTAGCTAATAGATTATCCCAAATCCTCCCTAGACTTATTCACAAAGATCAAGTTGGATTCGTACCAACAAGACACGCAGGTGACAACACGTGACGCACCATCGACCTCATAGACTTGCTTAACAGAACTACCTGCCCGACCCTTGTTTTGAGCCTAGATGTCCAGAAAGCATTTGATAGGCTTAGCTGGCCCTTCATGTTTGCTGCCCTTTCTAGATATGGCTTTCCGGTCCATTTATAGCAGCACTCAAAGCTCTGTACTCCCAACGCATGTACAACTGTCTTTCTGTCAGAAACCATGAATCAGACCGAGACAGAAGTACAGTTAAATCACAGTTGTTTAATAATAATAATAATAATAATAAGGTAAATAGAGTAAACGTAGTCAAAATATAGCCAGAGTTCAGGAACCGGAATGGATAGTCAGACAAGCCAAAACATCAGGGAGCTAGAGTTGAGTGTAGTAGAACAAGCAGGATCTGGAGCCAGAAGGAATGTCAGCCAAGAAAGTCTTTAACAGGAACACAGGGGGGCGTCTCTAGAGATGTGACCAAGGCGAAGGCAGAGATCCTCTGTACTAGACGGCTTATGTAGGCAGGACAGATGAGCAGGATATCATCAACAGGTGAATCACTGTGGATAGATAGGAACTTGCAATTAGCCGACAGCAGAGTGGCCAGCTCAGAGAAGGAAGGGCTGAGCCCAGCCCTGACAGTACCCCCTCCTCAATGACCCCTCCCCCTCGGACGACCACCAGGCTTGAGAGGAAAAGGTTTATGGAAATCACGAAGGAGGACAGGGGCATGTATGCCCAAGGATGATACCCAAGAGCATTCCTCCAGACCGTACCCTTTCCAATGCATCAGAATCTGTACGTGCTCACGGATTTTGTTGTCAGAAAATTTGAGAACCAGCTCTCAAATTTTGTGTGATGGAAATTACGATGGAAAATGTCCGATGGAGCCTACACACGGTCGGAATCTCAGACAACATGCTGCTATCAAACATTTTCCATCGGAAAATCCTATCGTGTGTACGGTGCATTAGGCGTCATCTGCGTACAGGGAGATTTTATCCGCTCTTCCTCCTCTCTCAAATCCCCTGACAGCAGATGTTTGTCTAATTACTATTGCCAGTGGTTCTATCCATTGCGAATAACAATATAGTCGAATGTGCCCTTTAGTCACAAGCTGGCATTTTCCAACTCCGTAATATGGTTAACTTCTCACTTTTGCTGAGATTTAACATAAATTCCAGATCTCCAAGCAATTTTTTTACTCTTACTTGCTGTTTAAATGTTACTTCTCTTCTAAGAAACCCTAACTCTAGACAAACCTACCCCGTTTGAACTTCTATGTGCCCAAGGCCCTTACCAACCCCTTCTTCTATCATCCATCTATAAATTCCTTCATGATGCTTCTTCACTAACTGACTCACATCATCTCTATATGCAAAAATGGTCCCAACTCATCCAAAGACAGATTACCCTCCCACAATGGCAGAAAATATAGAACTCGGTATCTAAAGCTTTGAGATGTGTGGAGCAAAAAGAGACAGCTTATAAAATAATGCTTGTCTGGTACAGAACCCCAGAGGTCCTTCACAGATATGACTCTGATGCCCCGTACACACGATAGGATTTTCCGACGGAAAATGTTCTACAGTCCCTGACAATCTTGTCGCTTCTCTATTTTGTAGAAACTCCTGCTATTAACCTGACTTTTAATTAATCAATTGGTGTTAGAAATAGCTCATATGAAAAGCTAAAGCCCTCCCAAATGATGTTTAATGCACTGAAATAAATTAGTTTCACTGAAAAAAGATTTATCATTTAATCAAGACAGACAGGTCAAATTTTGGCAAGACAAAAGTTTTGTCGCCTATACAGAAATTGAACAACTTTACTGAAAATCCAAAAATATGTCAGCAAATTAAGTAGTGGTGCTGTGAGATCCAAATTTAATATCTTGTATGACTTCCATGAGCTTGAAGGACAGCATCCATGCGGTTTGGCAAGGATTCATACAATTTATTGATGAAGTCATCAGGAATAGCAAATAAAACAGTCTTGCATGCCTCCCAGAGTTCATCAATATTCTTTGGTTTCGTCTTCCATGCTTCATCTTTCATCCTACACCACATATGCTCAATGACTGGGCTGGCCAATCCTGGAGCATCTTGATCTTCTTTGCCTTAAGGAACTTTGATGTGGAGATGGAAGTATGCGATGGAGCACCATCCTGCTGCAAAATTTGGCCTTTTTTATGGTTGGGAATATAAGAGGTATCTAAGATTTCTTGGTATTTTAGACTATTGATGTTGCCTTCCACCCTGCAGATCCCTCGCACACTGCCATACTGGATGTAACCCCAGACCATGATTTTGCCTCCACCAAACTTCACTGTTTTCTGGGTAAATCTCGGCTCCATGCGGGTTCCAGTAGGTCTCCTGCAATATTTGCGGCAACTGTGGTGTAACTCAACAGAAGATTCCACCTTCTGCCACTTTTCCAGAGTCCATCCTTTTAGCAGGCTGTGGCCCTTGGCAAATGCCACACGGTTTTTCAATTGTCTTTTGTTTATTGCTGGCTTATGGGCACTGATTCGACCATGGAGGCCATTTTGAGACAGAATCTGACAAACTTCTGGTTGACACAGGGACTTCAGGTGACCAGGTCTCGTGGAGCTCTGCTGCAGTGGAAAATGGGCTGGCCTTGGATTTTTGAGCCAACAAACGGTCCTCTCGAGCAGTTGTCTTGCGTGATCGGCCTGACCTGGCCTTGTCCAAAACAACTCCAGTCTATTGAAATTTTTTTTTAATCCTCTGAACTTGACGCTGAGACACATTGAAGGTGTCTGCCACATCAGCAGTGGATATGGTCTTCAGCCTCTTGATAATCAACACTTTAGTCTCCGGGTGAATCTTAGGCATGTTTGCAGAGGTCTAGTTGCAGTTGAGAAGGTCTAGTGTACTGCTGTTCTTTTTATACACACCTGAGACCTAATTGATCCATTATTAGTCACAGCTGAAGCTCATATAACAAGGCGACAACACTTATGTCTTGGCAAAAATTGACTCAATGGGCTTTACCAAGCTGTGAATATTAGAATACTTTTTTCAGTTTTGTTTTGCACTGAAACATTATTACAAAAGCTGTTGGGATTGAAATGACTCATTTCTTGTAACAAAATCTTGATTAGAAATATATTTTAGCGGCACTTCAGGTCAATTTGTACACAAGCGTCAAGACTTTTGTCAGGGACTGTATGGGAGCTTGAACTTTATTTTTCTTGGCCCATCGTACGTGTTGTAAGTCACCGCGTTCTTGACATTTGGAATTTCCAACAAGATTTGTGTGACCATATGTATGCAAGACAAGTTTGAGCCAACATCTGTCAGAAAAAAAACATGGATCTTGTTGAAAATCCTATCGTGTGTACAAGGCATAACGTCCCTCAGGTGAGCTGGAGATGCCATGGTGCCATAGGTTCCCATTACCACATCTTTTGGGAATGTCCCATTATCCAACCATTTTGGTCTTCAGTCCAAACCCTCCTACAAAACCTTTTTGATATAATTATTCCCATGGACCCAATTCATTACCTTCTGGGCCTGCCTATCCCTAGCGTCGCCAAGCCTGCCCAAAAACTGATTGCATTTGTTCTAGTGGCGGCAAAGCAGGAAATCAATTCGGGATGGTTGTCTACTTCCCCGCCCACATTACTACTACTACTTATTACAGGTCCTAGCTCACATACGCAGAATGGAACATCTCACTGCTGTAGTACATGATTCATCAACTGTCTACCTCCGTGTTTTACAGTTGGAATGGTGTACCTTTCATCATAGGCCTTGTTGACTCCTCTCCAAATGAAGCGTTTATTGTTGTGGGCAAAAGGTAAATATTGGTCTCATCACTCCAAATGACTTTGTGCCAGAAGGTTTGAGGCTTGTCTCTGTACTTTGGGATACTTTGTGGCATTTGTGTAGTAATGGCTTTCTTCTGGCAACTTGACCATGCAGCCCATCTTTTTTCAAGGGCCTCCTTATTGTGCATCTTGAAACAGCCACACCACATGTTTTCAGAGAGTCCTGTATTTCACCTGAAGTTATTTGTGGGCATTTCTTTGCATCCCTAACAATTTTCCTGGCAGTTGTGGCTGAAATTTGACTTGGTCTACCTGACTGTGGTTTGGTTTTAACAGAACCCCTCATTTTCCACTTCTTATTAGAGTTTGAACACTGCTGATCGGCATTCTCAATTCCTTGGATATCTTTTTATATCCCTTTCCTGTTTTATACAGTTCAACTATCTTTTCCCGCAGATCCTTAAACAATTCTTTTGCCTTCCCCATGACTCAGAATCCAGAAACGTCAGTGCAGCAGTGGATGTAAGATGCAAGGATCTGTTAGGAGTCCCTTTATACACACACTCACTAATTACAAGCAAACAGATAACAGGTGAGGATGGTTACCTTTAATAGCCATTCCATCCCCTTTGGGTCAACTTGCTTGCATGTTATCAGGCCAAAATCACCAGGGTATGTAAACTTTTGATCAGGGTCATTTGAGTAGTTTCTGTTTTTATTATGATTTAAAAAGAGTAAACAAAGTTGATTGATAATAAATGGCTCCAGCCAAACACTAACCATGAGTGAAAGAAAAGTTTTCGTGTTATTCATATTCTCTGAAAAATGGCCAAGAAATCATAAATTCTTCCAGGGTATGTAAACTTATGAGCACAGCTGTATTTCTTGAATGTACCATCATATTCTCTTTTATATGTTTTCTACCTGTTTCTGCAATTCTATGGACATTTTTCAATAAAAATACAATAAAAAACACAAGATCTATGTGTTCCCTACTAACAGAACAGCAATATGTCTTGTTTACATAGGCAGACCTCCGTTCTGCCTCTGTCGGGAACGATCGGCGGATCCCCGTGGACATCGAGTTCACCGGACCCACTGATTGGCTCCTGCTGTGTCCAATTACAGCAGGATCGGGTTGCCAGCGGCGTGTGTGCACACCTCAGACCTGGAAGTGCAGAATCACATACCTGTACGTAATTCTGAACACAGGAGCTGCCGTCTCACAGTAAATGTATGTGGGATGGTTGGCAAGAGGTTAATACATTCTTTGCATTAAGCTACAAACACTTTTTAGGTGCAGCTCTTCCCCCTGCCCCCCAAATACTTAAATGAGCCCAAACTCAATCCAGTGCTGTGCTCTCTCCCTCCTCACTGGACTCAGAGCAGCATGAGTCATTGGTGGGGCTGCGGAAGCAGGGGGTGGGGTGGAGCCACACTGTGTGTGTCAATGGATGCACACAGTGTGGCTCAGGATTTTTATAGCAGTGATCTATTGCTGCAGGGAGATGCTGGACAGATGCTTCCTATTATTATAAAAAGCGATATGACATCTCCCTGCCATCATATATGCTTCATATTATTATAAAAAGCGATATGACATCTCCCTGCCATCATATATGTTCAAATGTAAACACGATGCTGAAGCATTGTCTTAACAACCATTTGATACAGGTACTCCTATAGAGCACCGTGTAGCAAGATTTTAGGTCCAGGAGCAACAGTTCCAGCACTAAAGCCAGTTGGAGCAGCAGAAATACAATTACTGCAGAATGGGTGGACAAAGCTAAAAGGGCATATTTGTTTTCAGAATAGACCATAAAAGAGATATTTTACATTCAATGCACCACAGAACAATTTAAATGTTAATAGTTAATAGTTTTTTAAATTAAACATTAAAACAAACAACTATGACTCAGTTGGTTTAGTATTTGTGTTTAGCAAATTTCTCCTTACAGATGTGGGGTTGATTTACTAAAACTGGAGAGTACAAAATGTGGTGCAGCTGTGCATGGTAGCCAATCAGATTGCTCAATTAAGCTTTGACAATAAAACCTGGAAGCTGATTGGCTTCAATGCAGAGCTGCACTGCATTTTGCACTTTCCAGTTTTCGTTAATCCACCCCATGTGTCACAAAGGCTAGAAAGATTTTGCTAGAAAGAAAAAAGTAGCTATAAAACTTTTTTCCCAGCAGTTTAACCCTTTCGCTGCCAGAACATTTTTTGCACACATGTTTAAAATGATTTTTGGCCTGAAGATTACATAGAACTCCCAAAATAGTATATATTTTCTGAAAGCAGACACCCTAGAGAATAAAATAGTGGTAATTACAATTTTTTATTTCATACGATATTACTGCAAAGGTATAAGAAAATCTCAGAAAAAAATACACTAAAGTTAATTTTAGGGATTACAAATGCAATAAATTAGCCAAATTTTTGGTAAAATATAAAAGATGAGATGGTACCAAGTAATTAGATACCCAACATGTCAAACCGTAAATTTGCATGCGCCTGTGAAATAGCAACAAGCTTCAGTACCCTATATTTTTTAAAGGGTTATGCTTTAAAAGGTCATCAGTGTGGCATTACGTAGGTGGTCTGGTGCTATAAATTTCACTCCAGCCTGTGTGGCGCTATGCAACATTTGTATCACAATCAACATTTTCGTGCATAGATGCCCCCTTAAAGTCTGGCCTGTTAGTGGGTCCTGAGGACAGGAGTGGAGAACCACTGCCCTATGTGATGATTTTTTGGTGACAGATTCTCTTTAAGGAGACATCCTGGGTTGGAAAGACCCTGGAGGTCTCCCTGTGCTTCACTGAATGTAATGAAATGCAGATTGCATTACATACTTCCCCGAGGACACTGACGGGGGACCTGGAAGTGGCGTCAAACACTTTGCTTCCGGGTCAGCAACAACAAGGGGAGGAGAGTGGGCATGAGTCCACTCAGCTCCCTCCCCCTTACCTTGTGGCACCCACTATACTGGTCCTGGGCCAGCAGATGGGCAAGTAGAGCCCTGGATACATAGTGGGGGTGCACACAGAGGGGGGGCAGATATACAGCAGACACCGGGAATGTGTGTAAAACACCCGGCTGTCAGGTTCTTACAATGTACGGACCTGGCAGCAAAAATAACTGGAGGCAAAACTTTTTTTTGTTTTAGATAACATGGGGAGGGATTAGAACACTCGTCATGTTTTTATTGCCATTTGGTTCCCTTTCTAAATTTTCCTAGTGACCATTATAAATAAAAGTGAAATAAATCACAAATTGTGGGTTGTTACCAGAACAGGAGTAGAGGGAAATCTTCCAATATGGATACTGGTTTTGGTGACTAGAAGAGATTTCCCTCAAATGGATTTTCTCTCACTTACAGTTGAGGATATGGAAGATGAAGCCCCAATGGTACAAATATGGCAAAAAAAACTGACAGGGGTTATAACTCTCCCTTACTCTTTACCTATAGTTTACTGCTATAGTGTGTGGCAGTTTAATGCTATAGTAACCAATTGCAAGCATTTAATAGCCTTTGAACTGTAATCTGGTGATGTAGAGGGGCCAGTCGTGAGAGCTTTCTTATGTGCTTGCCCTCTCTCTATAAAAATTAAGATTTCCAGCAGCCTTTTTTCAGTGTGTGTGTGGACACTTGGAGTAGACAGGGAAAGCTGACAGAGTGTTTGAAGGGGAAGATTGTGCTAACCTGTGTTATATACAGTATAGTACTATAAAGTTTTGTATGTTGTTAAATTATTACAGTGAATTGCAGTATATTTGGCTACAATCTGCACACCAAGTGCACTCTCCTTAATTGTGATACATAACTGTGAATTGCAGTGTGTTAGGGTTCTATATTACTTATATTATTAATTAGGTCACAGTGAATGGACCTAACAGTCCTTTTTAGGACTACATTTTTGTGTGTGTCAGCAACTGACTGTGTGAACGTTTAGCTTCTGACCTACCCCTTTGAAGTGTTTCCTTATTATTGGTGTTTTTTACTTTTATTTAAAATTATCATGTTACTTTTTTACCTTCAGTTAGATTTAATAGGTTGCCTTAGCTGACAATTAAGTTAGACAAGCCACTGTATTCATCCTTTCTGGGAGTCCTAAAGGGAGATACAGATGTTCTTTAGGTGCAGCTAATAGGGAACCAGCAGATTCTGTACCCAATAGACAAAGCAGTGGTCAGTGGTCCAACCACACCTTTTGAGAAGCAGAGCAAAAAATCAATTACACATGCAACACAGTATGCCACTGGCACTGTCCATTCATGAAAATTGTACTTATAACACCGCAGACACTATATGCAAATAAAGGCTTCTTTCAAGCATGTATTAAAAAGGAATGGTGTTTTCTCATGTTTCCCTCAACTTTGCATTAAAAGGAGGACCCTCTCCTCGTTGAATGGTATTTTCAAGATTTTATTTGCATTGTCTCTTGGCAGTACCCAGCTCATTACGCCTTTTATTTGACAGTCCCTAATTTAAAAGTTGTGAAAATGGACAGAGCTTTTCAAGATCTGCCCTCCTTGGACTTTAATGGGTTTAGATTACCCCTTTAGCTGCCATTGACCTATAGCATACGTCAGCAGCATTGTGGGTTTTACACACATTTCCAGCTGCTACAGTAGATGGGAATGTGTGTAAATCTGACAAGCCCACTGTTGGCTGTCAGGTGGAAGCAATCACTTGGCTGTTCCACACAAACACACTCAATGAGGGCTCCTACATGCATACAAAAAAATTGACTGCACATAATATATATATCGCCATGCATGCCAGAGTGAGCGCAATAATTTTAGAGCCATTATTCATGTCCCCTTTTCAGTGTATTTTTTTCATAAAATTTTTCACTTGAAACCATTGCACTAATATAATGTGACATAACAAAACCATTTTATTCTCCAGAGTCTCTGATTTCAGATAATATAGAATGTTTTGGAGATTTTAAGTAACCTTCAGGCCTAAAATGTTTTTTTTTTCAACTTGTGTGCAAACAATTTAAAAGGAATCTAGCAGCAAAAGGGTTAAAGTTCATATTTTTCAATTTTACAGTGGGTTTGAGGAATGGCTCATGAACAGAACCTAGTCCAATTTTCTCACCCCTATATTTAGGTATCAACTCCTCAGCAGCATCATACATATTTTCATGTGAATGCCACAAGGCAGGTATAGCACCAGGAAACGATATCTGTGTGTATGTGCACATAGTAATACATACATTGTTTTCTAAGGGACAAACATCTTATAATTTTTTGCTAAAAAATGTATTTCTTTGCAATCTATAGCCAAAAAGACCCGAAAAAAATGTTCATTAATATTTTGACTAGAGTTAGTTGAGTTAAAATAAGCATTATCTTTAACTTTACACAGATGCAGCTGAAACCACTACTTTTATACAAAGCAACCTCTGAATGTCAATTTGACAGCCAGGATTTTCCAGAAGTAGCAGCCAGTGAGCTTGGGGGTGGGGAACAAATAACAGGGTGTAATAGTGTATATATTATTTATATATATATATATATATATATATATATATATATATATATATATATATATATATATATATATATATTATCCTACACATAAGTTACAGAGTTTAATCCACCTTCAAACCTTCACACATGCCTTGCTGAAATAACTCCATTTATTGCTTTGGATCTGACTAAAACATACATTTGGAATACAGGTTCATAGATCAGAATTCCAAGTGCAGCTAGAAAAGAGAACCAGGATCTAAAAGTAAAGATTTGTTTTCTTTTGCACTTTTTTTTCAAGGGTTTTTAGACAGATGCACTTCTACTTAAGTATGAATTTTTGTGATGGTCATACAGATAAACTGGAGTATCCCAATATATTTTGTTGATCCTGAGATCCATACTTTTTAATTTAATAAAATTATTTTCTAAGACTTTTTTTTTTACAATAATATAGTTATTACATTTCTAGCATTGATGGTGTGTTAAATCATCTAAAGAACTACTCAATTACCAGAATGATATAAAAATAAAGGGCTATTTTTCCTTGATGCAGATTTGAAAGCATAAATCACAAAGCAAATTAAAACTGAAACAGAGTATAACTCTGTACACAATGATATTGTTTAATTAATATAATTACTGAAGATAGTTTCTTCCTTTCACAAGACTACACAATATCATATTTTTATTAGCTTAGGACAGATAAGAAAAATAGATTGCTTAAACAACAGACAGTAATGTAGATTTCCAGTTTCGTATCATCTGTTATCAATTCTGATATTTTTTAAAGGCTACTGTTATGCTGTCAAACTATTTAACATATGTGCCAAAGTGTGCAGTTAATATTGACCATTTTTAGTGAAAAAAGTTAGCAAGGCTTTGGTAACCCCTATTTTAGACAAATGCACAATGCATAAAATATGTAAAAACAGGTGTCACATGTGACATCTTCAAGTGTCAGAGTATACCTGGACTGAATGCACTCAGAATATCAGCTGTGCCAATATCAGTGTATAATTCCTAATTGTCTGGTCATTTAACAGTCACATATTCTGTTAACCTGTGGCAGATGAATAAACTTGTAAATATCTACTCCACCTCACGATAATGTTGCCCACAATTAGTGCATGTGTTATACAGCTGTTTTCAGGGTTAACTATCTACATAACATAACAGGGCATTTTATAATCTTGTCCATACAAATTTACTTGATGTTCTAAATGCAAGAAAGAGTAGGCTAGATTTAGGTTACCAAGGAAAAACAGTGCTGATCAAAATAGGTTTTCTGAAGCCCCTTACACACGAGGCTATCCAGTTGCATTGAATCCCTCTTGGTGCTTTAGTGCATCCAGGAGGGACAGGTATAGCTTCCAGCCCAGCTGGACAGGGCTGAATGCTGTATCGGGTGATACCAGCGTTTGGGGACCTGTGCTTTCAGAGATGAGGTACCAGAACACAGAAGACCTGCAAACAGCCCTATGTGCTATGGGCCTAACCTGTCTTGTTGATTGTCCCCTCAAAAATTCAATCATTTGATTTATTTCCCTTTATTTTTACCCAGTCATCTTCCCAGTACACACTGACAGTTTTTTTATTATTCGTTAAACCCATTGGCTGCAAGCACTGATCAGATGCCAATCAGCTGCTGGTTTTCCAGATATTAGGTCGGGATCTGTTGGAAAGACTGCTGTACACACATGCTTTCTGTTGAACTGGCCAATATCGGCCCATGTGTACCAGCCTTAAATCTGCATGTGAACTTATGGAACAATGAACCTTTTAAAAGTGATTAGTTTGTTTACAAACAGGGGCTAGGGATCTGTCATTTAGCACCAGTACTACTGCATTAAATGACAGATCCACAGCTGGAAACAAATCAGATGAGGATCTGTCATGTAGTGCATCTAGCACTTCTGCCACAAAATCACAGCTCCTTGACCAGCTGGTGTTGGTAAACAAACCTGGGGATCCAGGGTAATGTCACTGACCAAATATGATCTGTCATTTTGCAGAAGATTGTGACATGTCAACATCATCAGGCAGTGGATCATAGTAGCAATGTAGAAATTTAATTTGGCAGCAAGTTATTGTGTAATTGACATTGAGGGACATGTTTTTAAGTTTTTTCAAATACATTACTTTCTCATGGTGTCTGTGTTTTTATTTTACATCAGATTTATTTTGACTGGATGAATGGGTGTTAATAAGGGATGCATATGCATTCTGTACCCATTTCACTATCAGGCTGGATATCTTGTGGTCTCCTTTTCTGTAGATTCCAAAATTCTTTAAAATTCCAATAAGGCACAAAATTTAATTGGTACAGCTAACATATGAATTTAACAAATATATTACTGCAGAAAACTGCTGCCTTTTGAGAAGCTTAATTAAGTTCTGTTAATCATGCTGCATGCATTATATTAATATGAATATATTCTATTTGCATCATCACATTTTTAGTTTTGAAAAGTCCACTGAATCTTTAAGACTGTCTATAAAAAATGCATAAATCACTTTCTTCTGAAAAGTTATTAAGTTATACCCACAAAACAAACGACTGACACTTAATGATTATTAATAACCTTCACTTGTTTAAGGAGACTGAATTTAATAAATGTAAAATGTATTACTGAGAGAAACAGCTGGCAACAAAAGTGAGTACAACCCTAAGTGAAAATGTCTAAATTGGGCCCAATTAGCCATTTTCCCTCCCAGGTGTCATGTGACTCGTTAGTGTTACAAGGTCTCAGGTGTGAATGGGGAGCAGGCGTGTTAAATTTGGTGTTAGCACTCTCAATCTCTCATACTGGTCACTGGAAGTTTAACATGGCACCTCATGGCAAATAACTCCTTGAGGATCTAAAAAAAGAATTGTTTCTTTCCAGAAAGATGGCCTAGACTTTAAGAAGATTGCCAAGACCCTGAAACTGAGCTGCAGCAAGGTGGCCAAGACCATACAGTGGTTTAACAGGACATGTTCCACTCCAAACAGGCCTCGCCATGATCGATCAAAGTAGTTGAGTGCACATACTCAAAGTCATATCCAGAGGTTGTATATATACACACACACACACATTATACATATGTTAAATGTCAAAATGTTGGCTGTTAGAAATAAATTCTAGCAACAGTATATTGGTCAGTACTAGCTAGGAATCAGGGAACCAGGCAAAGTTCAGGCTGCATGGGATTTGGCCAATCTAGCATGAACCATGAACATAGCACCTATAGTAACCCCATTAAAGTCTATGGGATTTGAATCTTGTTATTTTTTTTCTGGCCTTTTTTCAAGGCAAATTTGCAATGCAGGTTGGGTGGTCAGGAAATGTTAAAGCACCAGGGCCTATATCCTCCATATGACCCCCAAAAGAATATGGGGGTTATTAGTACCCCTTAACACATTCTCATAAAAAGTTGAGTATAAAGTACATAAAGACACCTACACTGTGAAAAAGTATTTTATTGGTAAACTACCACTAGTAGTGGTAAAATACTAAATCTACTGTTAAAATGTAACAACTGTGCTGAGGATCCTGGGTGGTGTTGTTGATCAAATATGGTCAATGTTTTGGGTTGAATTATTGTTTAACCCAAAACCAAATCCAGGTGTTTTGGCATTTTAGGTTATTTCAGGCTAATACTTTTTTACAAGTTTGCATGTTCATTTTCTACTGGTATGCATGGGTTTTCTCTAATGCATGTGCTTATATTACCTTTGTAGGGATTCCAGAGTGTAATGTCCTGTGGACAAGTGCTGAAATATTTTTAAAACATTTTCAATTACTTCCTAATGATGTCGACTTACTAAAGGAGAACTGACTTCATTTAGAAGATTTTTTAAGGGCTATGTTTTCAAAGTGAACGGCCCCTTTCACACAGGCTTTCTGATCAGGTCTGCCTGTCAGTTTTTCAGGTGGACCTGATAGGAGCCTCCATTCTCTCCTATGGAGCGGCAGATGTCAGCGGTGACATGTCCCACTGCTATCCGATCCGATCCTGTCCGTGAAACCAGGATGGATGGAAAATAGGGTCACCATCCGTCTGGATTTCAGATCAGATGGGATTGAATGAAAACAGACAGGCGGTCCGTTTTCATCCAATTTTCCCATGGAGGAGAGCAGGGCTCTGACAGGTCCATCTCAGCACAGTGAGCGAAGATGGACCTGTCATACGCTGGCTCAGCAAGGATCAGCTTATCGATCCCTGCTGAGCAATCAGAGTCCGCCATGTGGACAAGCCCGTGTGAAAGGACCCAATGTTGGTAATTAAGGTGAAAATTTGATTACAATAAATATCCAATAATGTGCAAAGGAAATAAAAAAAGGACTTTTGCTAGCACATGATTGGTTGATTGAAGGTGAATACAATATAGGTGAATACAGTTGAATACACATTCATCTTTACTTTGCTAAGTGAACAGTTACTACTCATTTAGTATATCAACTTCAGTATGATAGAAGCTTTACAAACACAAAATAATTAAATAATATCCCCTTTTTCAGTTCATTTGTCCAAATATTTTCTTTTGGCCCTATTTAATATTGCAGTTACAGTGCACTTAGATTTCACTTAACTCACTTAAAAAGTGACAGCTAATTGGCTGCTGTGCATTATTTTGCTTTACATTACTGACCTTACTCTTTGCTCTTATCCACGCCACCTTCTGGGCACTCCCTAACATATGACATGTACAATGTAAGGGTACCCACCCTGCATTATACTTGATGACGTTATTGTACAACTGTAGACTGGTGCATCTTATAGAAGAGGCTTTGAGGGATTGTGTGCAAAGATAAGGGGAACATGTCAGTGAGGAGTTCGGTAAGTATTAAGCCTCGTTTATCATTCCCAATATCCTGTTCTCTTTGTATTGCTTCCTTTATGTGAAATCCCTGGTGTTTCTGCCAGTCCCTCTGCTTTCCAATTAAAAACTGACCACAATAAGCAGGATAACACACTGTGGTCAGCTCTCTAGCTATGCTGGGAATTCAGTGTACTCTCCTCCAATGTTTGGACTTGTCCTGACATGTCCCCGCTGCACATTCCCTGGGAAGCTTAATGTGCTGCTGAGGGGGGGCGTGGCGACCGAGCTCCAGCATGGAAGCTTAACTAGAGAGCTCCGCTCGGCTGCCGGAGAGAATCCACACGCATCCACATCCACCGGCCCCATCGCCACCGCAAACGGCATCCACAGACCCACCGGGACCCGCTGTGCACGACGAGATGCCCAGGCAAAGAAAAAACCAGCAGAATATACAAAAAATGCAGGACTTTTTCAAAGGGCGCGAGCCTCAACAAAATGGCGCCGGCGCCTCAGGAAGGCGGACGGAGCCGCAGGCCATGACTAATAACGGCCGCTCCAGCTCCTCAAAACAACAGCACAGCTCACATCTACACAGCGGATCCTCCTCTGGAACCTCGAGCCCCTCCACCAGGAGTCCAGCCAAACAAAAACAGCGGATATCATCCCCGGATCGGCCGCTGAAGGACCCCGAGATGGAGGTAAGCAGGCCCCAAAATGCTGCAGACCCAGTAGTGCATGTCTCACAGGACCCCATAGCAGCATTCCCTACATCTGACAGGCCAGTGTCAGACACAGTCCTCAAAGAGATGCTGCTCTCTCTAAAAGCATCATTACATGCTGACATGACTTCTGGCATTAACCACTGCCAGAGGGAAGTTCAGGCTTTAGGAAACAGGGTGGATCACATAGAGCAGCGAATGAGTGACTTTACCTCCTCATTTAACACAATGGTGGATGCACACAGAAACCATGATGAAGAAATCGCATGGCTGAAAAATAAGGTCGCAGATTTGGAAGACCGTTCCAGACGGAACAATCTCAAAATCAGGGGGATCCCAGAAACCATACCTGCTACGCAACTACTGCCATACACGCAGGCACTATTCTCAACTCTGCTACCATCCTTATCAGCGCAAGATCTGATAGTGGATCGTATACATTGTATACCCAAACCTGCATTTCTTCCTGAAAACACTCCTAGAGATGTGTTACTTCGGGTCCACTACTATCATATAAAAGAACAAATCCTCACTACATCCCGCAGATCTGATGATAGACACCTACAGTACGCGGAACTACAAATACTCCCGGACTTGTCCAGGCATACGCTCCAACAGCGTCGCAACCTCGCGACCATAACTAAGGCCCTGAGGAACCACAACATAATACATAGGTGGAAATACCCCGCCAAGCTCTCCATCACCCATAATGGAGTGTCAGTAATGATATCCACATTGGAAGAAGGTATCGCAGCACTACGCAAATGGGGTATCTTACTCAACCAAGACAAGTCGGCTACTCAGAGCCCTGCACCTAGCCCACTACAAGAAGACTGGCAAGTAGTCTCCCGTAAACGGTCCTCAAAGAAAGCTACCGGTGGAAATGGTTGACAGCAAAACGCTATGCAAAATTCAAATCTCTCCGGACAACAGGAGATATATGTTTAACATCCCTGTTTATCTCCAGTTATCTTTTGCAGCAGTTACGTCTGCCTTTGGATCAGTTCATAGATCCTTTTCTTATTGAACTTACACTCATTTCAATAACAATGCTCTTTTTTCACAACTTTTATTTTTTTTTACTATATGTTTGAAGCACATCCAGCAGCAAACCTCCCTTCAAGCCTGGACGAAGACAGCACACCCATCCTCTACCAGATCTTCTATAAAGGTCACAGTGAGTACCTACACTTCATAACACAGCAGACACCAAACTCACCCCCACATGCCTATTAACTGCCTATCCATAAATGCCAGGGGCCTGAACCACCCCGCAAAAAGACTCTCCATGTGGAAGGAAGCCCAAAAACACAAAGCAGACATCTTATGTGTACAGGAGACCCACTTCCAAGACACAAAAGCTCCTAACTGTACACACAAAGAATACCCACACGTATTTATGGCATGTACACCAGAGAAGAAAAAAGGCAGGGGACTAATAGCACTGAGGAACACTGTGTCGTTTCAACAAAAAGGATACTATCCTCGATCCAAATGGCCGATACATCATCCTGACAGGAGACATTAACTCCAAACCGTATACTTTAATATCCTTATATGCACCGAACTCACGTCAGACCCACTTCATCAGCAGACTATTCAAGAAACTGCAGAATCATCTATATGGCAATCTTATTGTCTGCGGTGACTTTAATCTTATAGTTGATCCCAAAATGGATACGTCTGCTCCAAAACCACACAGCTCCTCCTATCTGAGCTAAATAATACACCAAGCGGATCTATATGATATATGGAGATGTTTAAACGCGAACGCAAGAGACTACACTTTTTTCTCCCACAGGCATTGCTAATATTCTCGCATTGATCTATTCTTGACAGACAAGTGGCTGTTACAGAATATCTCGAGTGCGAAAATACATGATATAACATGGTCTGACCATGCTGCTATTACCATCACCATCAATGACCAGGTTGTCTCCTCCTCCTCACCCATTTGGCGTAGCAATGTAAGATTAATACAAGACCCTCGAACTTCCACTAAGCTCTCCCAACATATCAGAGAATTCTTTCTAAACAATATTGATTCTGTTGAAAACCCTTTCACCTTATGGAACACCCATAAGGCGTACATGAGAGGTATACTCATACAACTCGGAGCAAGGGAAAGAAAACGGCATAATGCCCAAATTGATTCAATCCTAAAAGACATCCACACCATAGAAGCACAAAATAAACAAAAACCCAATACCAACCTTACCCAAAAACTCTCAGCTTTAAGAGATAACCTCAGAAATAGGCTCTCACAACAATACGATTACCATCTTAGACGTCTGAAACTACAATCCTATGCCAATGCCAACAGAGCAGGGAAATACTTAGCCAATAGACTTAAAGCAGTGAAAACCAAAACAAGAATTGCCCACCTGCTCCACCCTACTCTCAAACATAAAGTCACAAACCCGCAAGACATAGCTAACCAGTTTGCAGACTACTATAGCAACCTATACAACATTAAAGACGACCCCTCTACATGCCAACCCACGCACGACAGCATCCAAACCTTCCTTCAAAAGTTAAAATTACCAGTATTATCAGAATCCCAGGTCCTTACTTTAAACTCCCCGTTTACCATAACTGAAATAACCGCTGCTATAGAAACTCTACCAAATGGCAAATCACCCGGGCCTGACGGGTTCTCAAATGAATACTTCAAAACATTCAGATCACATCTTGCTCCACACTTACAATCAGTTTTTACAATAGCAGCAACCACAGCAACCTTTCCCCCAGAGATGCTGCAAGCTTATATTGTTACCATACCCAAACCAGGTAAAGAACCCACCACACCACCCAATTTTCGTCCAATCTCTCTTCTAAATTCCGATATAAAAATTTATGCCAAGCTAATAACCAAAAGAATAGCAACTTACATTCCATCACTGATTCAAAAAGATCACATGGGCTTCGTGAGGGGGAGACAAACCTCTGATGCTACGAGGAGAATAATTAACATCATCCACCATGCCGAAATAACAAAAACGCCTTCTCTGCTGCTATCCATAGACGCAGAGAAGGCGTTTGATAGAGTGAACTGGAAGTACATGTCAATAACTTTATCTAAATATGGCTTTAGTGGCCACATACTGAATGCGATTCTGGCCTTGTATTCCTGTCCCTCGGCCCGGGTGTACACGTCCAGCATGCTTTCCACTCCATTCCAAATAACGAATGGAACTCGCCAGGGTTGTCCCTTATCCCCAACGATCTTCAACCTCATGATCGAACCCCTGGCGAAGGCCATCAGATCACATGATGGCATAACTGGTTTCCAATTCGGAACCACCACTCACATTATCAATTTATTCGCTGGCGATGTGATATTATTTTTGACAAATCCAAGCACAGCACTCCCTATAGCGCATGAAATACTAACTTCCTTTGGCAATATATCATACTACAGAGTGAACTGCTCCAAATCCCTTATTTTGGACCTAGGTGTGAACACCAAACAGCGTAACACATTACAACATTCACTCCCGTACACATGGAGTCCCAAAGGTATACCATACCTAGGCATTACACTTACTAACCATACCAGCTCCCTAATTGATGCTAACTTGAAACCCCTTTTAACCAAACTAACGATTCAAACCAACAACATAGCCAAACACGAATTATCATGGCTAGGTAGGTTAGCAGCATTTAAAATGTTAATCCTCCCTCAAATCCTGTACATCTTTAGGGTACTCCCGATCACCATCCCGGAACATTATCTCCAATCCCTCTCTAGCCTCCAATGGAAACTCCTATGGGGTACAAAGAAAGCAAGATGTTCACAAGCTACACTAATTCCCCATAAAAGAGCAGGAGGAGCGGGACTAATAGATATTCATGATTATATGTGGGCAACTAGGCTAGACCAACTAAAATATTGGTTTTCACCTAAAGAAGTTCCACTCTGGATGGAGATTGAAAAAACCTTAGCTCCAATATCAGACCTACCATCGATCCTCATAAGTGACAGCTGGATACCCTGGAATCTTAAAAACCTGCCCCCCACTATCATCATACCACTTAAAGCATGGAGATTCCTCACATCTCGTCAAGTTACTGACAGTAGAGAAATAGACTATACACTCCCTCTAAGTGTGGTTGAAGCCAATATACCAATGATATCTTTGAAAAAATTCCCTTCCCATAAGATCAACAGTGTACAAGACCTATACCATAAAAATAGACCAAAATCAGCAACCTGCTTAATGAAGGACCACAACATGCCACATAACATGCTTTTCACCTGCTTACGTGTAGCTCACCTCACACACAAGCACCCGCGGAATGGTGTCCACCTTCCAAACCTAGCATAGCTTCACCTAACCCGAGGGTCATTCCATAACAAAGGAATATCTTTATACTATAATCTACTCCAGGGGAAAACAAATTTCCAAAAATCAAGAACACACATTAGGTGGAAAATGGACCTCAAAACTTCAATTACTGATAATCAATGGCAATTCGCGTTTAAGAACATACAAACGGTGTCACACTGCACCACACACTGGGAAACATCGCTAAAGATAATACACCACTGGCAATATACCCCCTGTAGAATCTCAAAAATGTTCACTAACACCTCACCTTTATGCTGGAGAGAATGCAGACAAAAAGGCCATCTTCTCCATATGTTTTGGGAGTGCCCTAACGTTACCAGCTTCTGGAACAACATTTTTAAACTGATAAGGGAAATTACAGGCATCATAACACCCCTAGACCCAAAGCTAGCTATATTATTAATTGGATTAGAAAAATTTCCCTACTATGTAAGACATGTAGTAACACACATACTACTGGTTGCTAGGTCCCTAATTCTCAGTAACTGGAAAAACGCTCCAACACTTAACATCACGGATGTCACTAGGAAGGTCCAGCAAAATTATACCTTTGAAAGACTTATAGCAATTAACTCGCTAAGATGTGATAAATTTGACAAACTGTGGAAAACATGGACTGATAAATATCATTATACATAAATAACTGTAAACATAACCTGAAGATTTATCATACGATTGCTCTAGATACGTGCTTCTTATTATTGTATTTTTTTAAATTTTATTTTATTATCTTATCATCATCATTTGTGCATATTCTCTACTTCCAACCTTTTCTGTAAAACTTTATAAACCTAATAAAATATTTGAATGGAAAAAAAAAAAAAAAAAAATGTGCTGCTGCTTCCCCCCCCCCCCCCAGATCTTGTGCAGCTGAGAACAGAGTGAATGGGATCACTTGTAAAAAAAGGGAAATAAGGTATTTATAATGTACATAACAATATGATTTGTTATATCATTACAAAAATGTTTTGCCTTTCATTTCTATTATAAACTGAATTGGTTGTTTTACAAGGTGATTGTTTACAATCCCTTTAAGCCTTGTTTCAACCCACCTGTTACATTAAAGTGAATCCCTTGAACACAAAAAACATTTTATTATCAAATGTCCTTTTTTATATATATATATATATATATATATATATATATATATATATATATATATATATATATATGTAGCGCTGCAATCTGGGCATGACCTGCCATCGATGTGGAGGATTGACCGTACATCTTCGTCCATTCGGCCGATGTCCGCAGTGTGGAGACGCACAGTACCATTGCTGGGACTTTGTCAAAAGTTGTTGATTCCCTACAGACACCGGCTGGGTCTATGGTGAAAAAGTCATTAGATTCCTGTGTACCGCCTGGTATGGGGAGAGACAGACCTTTGCCAAAACTTGCTCGCTTGCAAAGGATGTTAAACAAGCATGTGGCCGCAGAGTATGGTTTGGAGTTCCCCTATGTGCCTCAGGATGTCATGCGGGGGATTGAAGCTAATCAGGAGCTTTGGTATAGTGACGCTATTTGGGACTACTTGTCTGTGCCTAAGCCCTTTTAGAAAGACTGGATGTTCCGTCCGGATGGATGAACATTTCAACGGATGCTGCTTTGTACATTGGAACTATGGTCAGCATATCTATACTGATAAAGTGGTAATTTGCAGACCGGGAAAGGACAATGCTGTGTACTTTATTACCACTGTGGATAAAGAAGGGAAATATGTGACTTTGCCAGATCCTCGGTTTTACTGGTAATTATGGACACTATCACTTTGAAGTTACCTAGTTAGATAGAGACAGGGTAAAGAGATCTGCATGGTCAAGATCTACAGATCCTGTTCTGTGTTTAAATCCAAGGACTTCTGTTGCTAACCGGATTTCCTTACAAATAGAAAAGTTCTTATGCAGGGATGGACTTCAAAAGTTTTTTTCCTCTAATATAAATGGTAGGAAGAGAGTCTCATTTTAAATGAGGCTTTGCTCCTGGTGTTGCGCAGGATGTATATATGTGTGTGTAAATATGTTTCTTTTTCAGGGATCATCAGATCATATGTATAGCTGGGAGGCTTTTCAGCTAGTTAGTTAGTGAGGATGTGTAAAATTATATTGTGGTTTTGTTTGCGGCTGTGAACATAATGTTTTATAAGATATAAGTCTCATAATGTCTTTATACTGTCCTTTCTTTCTCTCTTTGCCTATCTAAAGTTATGAGAAACTCAAATGCTACTCTCAGGCTTGAGAGTTACTGTTACTGTGTTGGGACAGACGTTGGGGACAACATCTATTATAGTGGGGGGAGTATGTAGCGCTGGTAGATTTACAATCTACCGCAGGTTAGGTAAATTTAGTAAATTGTGCGTTAGGAAGGTTAAAAGTTCGCCTCCGTTTCAGCTTGGCTGACGTTGTGTGTGCTTCCGTGCTGACTGCTGGGTGTCGCTGTTACCACTGGTCAGTGTTGGAAAGGCAATGTGTCGAAGTGTATAGATGCTCCTCTGTCTCGGAGACAAGCTCGGTGGAGGTGGTCCTCCAAGTTGCATTCTGGGAAGAGGGTATTTATGGGACAGACGCCATGTTCTAGGGTCTCTTTTTTGTACAGCCACCTGCTAGCCCTCCTGGCCGACGGGTATGCATTAAGGAGCTACCTCGTAGTCCACTGATCGGGAGGCCCATGATGCTGTGGCACAGGGGTGGGCTGGGAGGCTTGTCTGGGACCTACCACCGCGGCTGAGGAATGGTCCTGAGCTGTCGGTCCTGTGTGATGAAGCTGGGCGGCCGAGGAGATCCCAGGGGAGGACCCGTCTTGGAGAGATCACGCGGCGTGCTGGTCTATAAAGGGGCCTGGTGACTCGGTCGAAGGACGTATCCAAAAGAAGTAACTATACAGCATAGTGTTGCCGGTTCGGCTTAAAGGTTCAAGCACTGTGACTGACTTTCACTATTAGAGAAAATCTGATATATCCTGTGGCAGAGGATCGTACGGAATTACCCCCCCAAATGAGTCTGTGGCAGAGACTTTTGATTCGTGCTGCATACTGGCTGCTAGACCAGTGAGAGAGGCCTATCCAGACGAGCAAGAAGTGTGTCCCACAAGGGGAGCGCATTCCACCTAGTTATCTGAATTCTACCAGGACATTTGTCGCTAAGATTCTATAAGAAGTTATTTGAGTTTCTCCTGAAAGTTTCCTTTTCCGCCTCTTTCCTGCTACTTCCTAAAGTTTGTTTGTTCAATAAAGCATTGAAAATGTACTCCAGTGTTGGTGCGTGTGTCGTCCAGAAGTAAACTCAACGGAACCCCTAGACCCGGTGCCGGTAAAACAGGGGAACCAGAGTGAAGGTAACAGACCCGCTTAAACCAGCAGCTCTGCAGTGAGTTAGTGCTACATGTATATATCTATAGATATATATCTATAGATATATGTATATATCTATAGATATATAGATATATATAGATCTATAGATAGATAGATAGATCGATCTATCTATCTATCTATCTATCTTTCTATCTATCTATCTATCTATCTATAGATATATCTATAGATATATATATATATATATATATATATATATATATATATATATATATATCAAAATAAGCAGTACGTGATTTTCCACAATTTTCCACTGATCAAGTGCCCAATATAAACGGCAGCCCCCAAATAGAAGATACAATGTATTTGCAGTAAGTACATATTTTAAAATATAATCACAGTGTTTGCCTTAAAGAAATAGTTCACCTTTACCACAAAACTGTCTTTGCATATAAGGGGCATCTGTAGATAAAAACAAACTGTGCAGCTCTGACTAAAGTTGAATAATGCCCTTGCTATCGGTGTAGGCTATTTACATACCTTATGAAGCCTGACTGGAATACTCCCAGGATGTTGCTAAGTACTCCCAACATCCTGGAATACTCCCAGGATGTTGTTAAGTGAGCCCTAGTCATCACTGCTCACCTCCACCATCACAGGAGGGAGCTCTCAAACATTGAGCTCAGAGCTACTGTATCAGGGGAGAGAAAGAATATGTGAGGGGGTTTGAATCAAGGAAAGAGTTCACTCCTGTGATGGTGGGGGTGAGCAGTGATGACTAGGCTTCACTTAGCAATGTTCTGGGAGTACTTAGGAACATGCTGGGAGTATTCCAGTCACGCTTCATAAGGTATGTAAATGGCCTACACCTACTGCAAGGGTATTATTTATCTTTAGACCTAAACCCGTTTATCTCTAAACCCAAAAGCACAAATGTAGTATATTGGACCTACACCCGAAGCTGTACTTTTTTTTTCAATTATCCATATTTTTGCTTTTTTTATTTATTTTTTATTTACTTTGCATATGATTGAGTATTTAAATGCATGCAGGTTTCCTAGTATACATATTGCAAAAGTGAATTTGCCTTTTTTAAAATAGCTTTGGCTTATTTAGAAGGTCAACCCTAATATGTTACTGTCACTAGTACATAAATGATACAGGTTTTTTGTTTTATATTCAATCCGTATTTTCTTTCTGTTTCTTAAGCAGCCACACTGCAAAATAACACAACATGAGTGTAAAGGCTCCTAATCATGAAGCATACAATAGCCTTTTTTGTAATTAATAACAGTGTACCTGATTCAAATATAATAATTATCTTTCTTCACATTTAATTCTTTTATACATGTTTCCATTCAACTGTTTTAAGTATATACTACTTCATAAATAGCAACTGCTTTGCTGGTAGGAATTCCGCATCTACTCTAACAATTATAATACCCTAAATAATGTTTCCTATTAAAATGGTATAATTTGCTTAATGTAAAGTAAATAGCTAGCAATAATGTTAACAGTAGTAAGAATATTTCTCCAAGAATTAGAAAAGGGTTGATGCAAAGTGTATATTAGTTTATAAAAATGGAAAGAAAAAATGTTAAATAAAGAACACATTTGGCAGTATTCATTCATTAAAATGGTTCTTTGCCAAATCTTATGAATTATATACAACAAATTATGTAGCAAATTATACATAATGTATGAAACTAACTGGCAGATCAGTGTAGGAGAATCTAGCACAGTGAATTTTTGCTCTACTCTAGAGCAGGTTATGATAAGATGACTATTGTGGCATTGAGTATTGTGAAGTTAGGATTTCAGCTGAATCTGGGAACATTTCTCACCAAGAACATTAGGTGCTGACATATGTCCTTACTTACCTGTAACACTGAGCAAATGAGACCTGTTGCAATTTTTAATCTTTGAATAAAGCAATGGTGGACCATGGTGTACTATATACACTTAAAGCGTAACTACACTTTTGTTGAGAAAAAAACATTCCCCTCTGGGTGATTTATGTACATTGCAAGGATTATAACAACCTTTGTTGCAGATTCCTACCTTTTCTTTTTCTGAAGAAATCCATGTGTGTTTGTCTGTGCCTCAGTTCTGAGTTGATCTAATGGGAGGGGTTTCATAATTATCAGTCAGTGTGGCAGCTGCAGGGCACTAATGAGGAAAGCTGATGGGCCTGCATCGCTTTAGATGTGTTCCTATTGGAAATATCTCACCAAAATTTACATTTTTGTTGCAGGGGATGCCTGAAATCTTACTTGCATTTTAGGCAGACTTCCGGGAAAAATGGTAAGCCAATCACACAAGCAGGAAATTATGTTTCTGGGGAGTGGTCAGTACACATTCTGTATACGGAACAACTCCATGTAGCCATATTGCTTTGCATTTATAGAAAATTACAACGGCTGTAGATTGAAAAGGAAAGGTAATTTTTAATAACATTCAATCACAATAAGACTTGTATCGAAATTGTACACATCATATTATTTTTTCTTTATTTACTATTTTTTTCCCTATGAAAGTGGAGTTACCCTTTAAGAATTTACAATATTTTGCTTATTGCTTACTTGCTGTTTGGAGGAAGTTAAAATTCAGTGATGAGCTAAATACTTATGGAATCAGTTCTAAGTAGGGAAGGTTTGCATGTGTGATCCTAAAATAAATATTGATAAGTGGGTATCAGATAGAGATAGGAATAAGCAAATATGCTCAGGTTTGATTTGCCAGCCAGCAGTTGGGAGAAACTTGCTAGGCATTCAGCAAACAGATCTTAATGGTAAATCCTACTGATGTGGCTTGAATTCTGTTTTGTAAATTCTGTTACATTTTAGGACTAAAAGGAAGAATAGGAAACCAGACACTGCTATTGGGGCCAATGCCCAAAAAATTGGAATCACAGTATTTATAATTATTCAGAATTTATTGTGCATTATTTTCCTTTTCAATTAGCTTTTCTTAGATACAGCCCATGCCCTACTCCAATTTCCTTTTTTTAAGCCTTTTTTCAGGGAATTTTAGCAATAACATGTGCTTTTCCAAAAGGTGATAATAGGACTGCTTTGACCAGTGGATAGAAATTGGCCAGCTGTTTGCTGAAGCTGTCTCTGCTCTTAATTATTCAGGAAAGCTGTCCTGGGGATTTCCATTTTTTTAAGTAAACTTTTATTAGGAATGATGCATCAATGTAAAAATTGGCAAGTAGCAGGACAGCTTTGTTGTGCAAGACTTAAGCTTTATACACACGATTGGATTTTCTGCAGACAAAACCTCAGACTTTTGTCTGAAGGCGTGTGCCTGGATTTTGTTTTGCATACAAACGGCAAAGAATTGTCGGCCAACAAACACAAACTTAGTGACATATTATGTGGTTTTTTAGATCTTTAGCGCCACCCTTTGGGCTCTTTCTGCTAATTTTATGTTAGTAGAAGTTTGGTGAGTGTTGATTTGCGCTTTTTATTTTGCACTTTTTTATTTAGTGCTTTTCATTTCATGCTTTTTAGTTAGTTTCTGAACGGCCGTTTGTCAACTAGACATGTTTCGGAATTGGAGGAGATAACATATTATTTATTATTGGCCTTGGAGTAATTGCTTTGACCCAAGTCCAGTCCAGGAACAGGAGGAGGAGTTCTTGGACCAAAAATTGGTTGCTTTATTAATCGTGACCAATTATGTCATATGCCTTTGCTGCGGGAGCTTGCCCTGCTTTTACCCTGCTTTTACCCTGCTTTCACCAACTCTTGGCATTATTGACCCCCTATATTAAGAAGCAGGACACATGCATGAGGCTTTTATTTTATTTTTTGGTTGAATAACAATGATTTGATTTGTTATATTTTCTATATTTTTGGATGCATAGAATGCACTTTTGGTTAAGTTCTATTGGCAGATAGCATGTCTAATTGTATTTGTTTTCTTTTTTTAATGCACAATAAAAAAAATTGTGGAGAATAATGCTTGGCTATGTGTTTTACTTCAAATGACAGTTTGGAAGTAGGCAGTTACATTTTAAAAAATACAATGTAAAATTGACAAGGGACACCAACATAGTTGTATCGTTGATCCTAAAAACTACGGGATAATGGTGTTGTGGTAACTTGCCCAAAAAAAAAAAAAAAAAGCATAATAATATTATTCTTGATATCACTAGAAAAAAAAGCCTTTAAAAATTTGTTTGCAATAAATCCATCAGTATCACCAGAAAAACAGCTTCATTATTATCCCATTAAAGAAGAAGAGAATGTGCGCTGCATTTCGAGATTTCATAATTTGCCATGTCACGAATGTTAATTCCCCATCACGAATGCTAGTTTAGATGACCGACCGCTTCTGGTTCATCCTTGCTTCCGAGCATGCGTGTTTGTACTTTGAACTTTTGTCCGAAGGACTTGAGTACACACGCTCGGAAAATCCATCATACAAGCGTATGTGCAGGACTTTTATCTGGGCGTCCAGGACCCCCCGACTAAGCTGGGATAGGCTAGTACTCCCCAAGCTATTAAGGGGCCTTGGCCTCCCTGACATTCAAAAATACCACTGGGCATGTCATTTAACTAGGATTGTAGATTGGCATCTGCATCGTTCCAATAAAGCCTGGATTACACTTGAGGATTCTTTCGCTAAACCCCGCTGTCACATCTATCCTGGATCAATCACAACTCCATTCCTAGAGATTTGGTGACACATCCCTTTATTGGAGCCACATTGTTCCACCTTAAATTAGCTGGCAAAGCACTCGATTACACACCGCACCCAGGCCCTATGACCCCTTTGATGCCTAATCCTGACTTCCTGCCAGGCCTTGCCTTAAGAGATCTGCACAGGGAATCATGCACAGCCCCCATGAGGGCACACCACTTCTTCCAAAATGGTGAACTCCTCCCTCACCAAGCCATGTCAGCCAAACTCACTGAATACAACATCCCCTTTTACAAGTACCTACAATTAACACACTTTTTTTGCTGACGCCAAATCCATCTCACTGTGGTACCGAGAGCGTACACCCTTTGAATTGCTATGTGATAGTTCAGAACCCCGTCATGTGATCTCTACTGTTTATGCATTCTTATTTTCAACTTGCAAAATTAAAGATGATAAGCTTATCCATCATTGGGAATCAGAACTGTCTATAGACTTAACTTCCACTGAATGGGAATGTATACACAACCATATTCATAAGGGCTCCATTAATGTATCCACCCAGGAAAACAGATACAAAATATTCACCACTGGTATAGGACACCTGATAAGATCCACAAAATCCCCCCCGACATGCTGGCTATGCAATGCGGCGCTTGGCACCCTCATTCCTATCTTGTGGGAATGTCCTCTCATACCGTACTGGATGGAAATTCACCACCTTATCATCCAAATTACCTTTTATGCCCCAGACTTCACTCCGGCCCAATACATGCTCCATAACACCTCCATGCCCCTCTCCTCCTACAAAAAATCCCTTACCCTACACCTTATCAATGCAGCCAACCTCTGTAGCCCGGTTCACTGGAGGAGTTCCACACCACCCACAGTGGCTGAATGGTTCAAAAGAGTCGATAGAACGGCTGAGATGGAAAAACTAATTTACCAAGCAAAAGACAATTTAATTACATAAATACATAATACATAATTTAATACAACATGGGCTTGCTGGTTGCACTTTAGAGTTTCCTCGATGCAGATCATTCCGCCCAGTGACCCAACCTCTCAGCCATGATCGATACTGATCTGTCGCAGAAACGCCATAGTGTCTGGCTGATCGTCCCTCCCTCCATCCATACCCTTTCTCTTACCCAATTGATTCTCACCGATCATACTTAGGCGATCTCCACACACTCTCAACCTGATACCAACATAACTCCTTCACTGTTCTGGCAGGAGCACACACCCTAACGGTTTCTGGTCTCCTTACTTCCCCCCACTCCTAAACAACATATTATTATTACGGAGCTGCCTCTCAATCATATGGGTACTGAATAGGTTTAAAACCACACACATTACTACACATGGTCCCCACCCATTCACAGTTAGAACCCTTTAGGGGTGAATGGGTTTAAGGGTGGCTTTGATCGGTACATAACATTACCCCGATTGGACCCCCTACCCCCACACCAACCCCTTCTCCCTCACACAGAGATGCTTAATGATCCTTAGTTTATACACTTGTTAATTAGGGTATTCCCACTTTACCATAGGAATACTCTACTGGGTTGGAACTTCACCTCCATCACTAATACAGAAGTGACCTAGTAAGAGGCTCAGTTGGCCGTTTTTTTTATACTTGTTCTTTCACTTCTGCTTTATTTATCGATTGTATGACTCATTGATTGTAATAACAGCTTCTGTTTCAATGTATACCCGATAACTGTGACTTTATGTATATCTGAAAAATTTTAATAAACATTTATTGAAAAAAAAAAAAAACTTTCTATCCAACATTTGTCCATGGAAAATCCGACAATTGTCTGATGGAGCATACAAACAGTCGGATTTTCCGCCAACAGCCTGTCATCACACATTTCCTGTCTGAAAATCCAATCGTGTTTACGCGGCTTTAGCTAAAATGTACTAGAGAGGCAGGGCACAGGCAATTCATTTTTTTATGAATTCTAAGATTACAGAAGACAGTTATAAAAATGGCCAGCAGCAGGATAGTTTTGATATTCACAATTTAGAGATGTACATCACTAGGCCCAGGGATTAATTTTACATCTAATTCACTTGATTCTGCTTCAAGGGACAACAAAATCAGATTCCTCACATTTCCAGATGAAACTGCTTATATAAACAAAGATATATATATATTCCAGTACACATATTTCATCACTTGTTAGTTACCACCTACAGTAAATGACAATATTGTGTATTTAATGCTACATTTCAGATATTAAACATCTATTAAAAAGTGACAAAATTGTATCCTTTTCCCATTTTAAATTATTGTACAGAAGAAATAACAAGCATACTAAATAAAATAGCACAAACTGTGCTGTCAGTATGAAACCAAGAACATTTCAATCTATAACTGAAAGAGCTGATAATGACTTTAATGGAATGTCATTTGGCAGAAAAGGCAATTATCTTCAATGAAGTTGAAAATATCTGCAAACTTCCTCCCCTTTGCTTTGATTGATAGTGCAGCATTTTAGAACGTCAAACTACTGTACTGTCATTATAGTAAATGTCCAGCTTATGTCACTTGTGTTTCTACAATGCAATAAGGTAATAATGTTATGTTTTTGAGGAATATAATTATGACAAAGTTTAATTGATTGTTAAAAACATTGCCAACACAATGCCACATTTATAAGAGTTAGAGTCCCTTGAAAAAAATATTCATGTCCTTTGAAACTTTCCACATTTTGTCATGTTACAACCAAAAACGTAAATGTATTTTATTGGGATTTTATGTGATAGACTAACACAAAGTGGCACATAATTATGAAGTGGAAGGAAAATGATAAATGGTTTTCAAAATATTTACAAATAAATATGTGAAAAGTGTGGGGGGCATTTGTATTCAGCCTCCCTGAGTCAATACTTTGTAGAACCACCTTTCGCTGTAATTACAGCCTCAAGTTTTTTTGGGTATGTCTCTACCAGCTTTGCCCATCTATAGAGCGACATTTTTGCCCATTCTTTGCAAAACAGATCAAGCTCTGTCAGATTGGATGGAAAACGTCTGTGAACAGCAATTTTCATGTCTTGCCACAGATTCTCAATTGGCATTAGGTCTGGACTTTGACTGGGCCATTCTAACACATTAATATGCTTTGATCTAAATCATTCCATTGTTGCTATGGCTGTATGTTTATGGTCGTTGTCCTGCTGGAAGGCAAACCTCCTCCCCAGTCTCAAGTGTTTTGCACTTTCAAGTTTTCTTTTAAGATTTCCCTGTATTTGGCTCCATCTATCATCCCATCAACTCTGACCAGCTTCCTTGTCCCTGCTAAAGAAAAGCATCCCCACAACATGATGCTGCTGCCACTATGTTTCACAGTGGGAATGGTGTGTTCAGGGTGATGTGCAGTGTTAGTTATCCACCACACAAAGTGTTTTGCTTTTAGGCCAAAAAGTTAAATTTTGGTCTCATTTGACCAGAGCATCTTCTTCCACATTTGCTGTGTCCCCCACTTCTCGCAAACTCCAAACGGAACTTCTTATGGCTTTTTTTAAACAATGGTTTTCTTCTTGACACTCTTCCACAAAGGCCAGATTTGTGTAGTGCATGACTAATAGTTGTCCTGTTGACAGATTCTCCCACCTGAGCTGTGGATCTCTGCAGCTCCTCCAGAGTTACCATGGGCCTCTTGGCTGCTTCTCTGATTAATGCTCTCCTTGCCCAGCCTGTCAGTTTAGGTAGATGGCCATGTCTTGGTAGGTTTGCAGTTACTCTTCCAGAAACTCTTTCCATTTTCAGATGATGGATTGAACAGTGCTTCATGAGATTTTCAAAGCTTGGGATATTTTTTTATAACCTAACCCTGCTTTAAATTTCTGCACAACTTTATCCCTGACCTGTCTGGTGTGTTCATTGGCCTTCATAATGCTGTTTGTTCACCAAGGTTATTTAAGCACTTCAGCTCCGGAAGATTTGGCTGCTCAATGACCAGGCCATTTTTTGCGATACGGCACTCCGTCGCTTTAACTGACAATTGCGTGGTCGTGCGACGCTATACCCAAAAAAAACTGACGTCCTTCTTTTCCCACAAAAAAAGCTTTCTTTTGGTAATATTTGATCACCTCTGCGGTTTGCTCAAAAGTTATAGCATCTACAAAATAGGGGAGAGATTTATGGCAATTTTATTTATTTTTTTTAAATTGGTAATGTTGGTGATCAATGATTTTTATCGAGACTGTAATATTGCGGCAGACAAATCGAACACTTTTCACAAATTTTTAAGACCAGTGACATTTATACAGCGATCAGTGTTGTAAAAATGCACTGATTACTGTATAAATGGCACTGGCAGGGAAGGGATTAACTCTAGGGGGCAATCAAGAGGTTAACTGTGTTCCCTAGGTGTGTTCTAATTGTAGGGGGATGAGACTGACTAGGAGGAGAGAGAGATCGTGTTCATACTTAGTATGGACACATGATCTGTCTCTACTCCCCTGAAATAACCAGGATTCATGTGTTCACACACACACGTTCTCATTCTGTAATGAACAATCGTGGGTGCCCGATGGTAATCGCACCTGCCGCGCACTCGTATTGGCTCTGGGGACAAGCTTCACGCATGCGCCCTCAGAGGCGTCTTAAAGAGCCGACTTACAGCTACGATGACCAGCGCAGGGGAGGCAACCTGTCGCAGTATAACTGCGGCGGCTGATCCGGAAGTGGTTAACAAACATCTGAGGGCTTCACAGAACAGCTGTATTTATACTGAGATTAAATTACACACAGGTGGACTCTAGTTACTAATTAGGTGATTTCTGAAGGCAAGTGGTTACACTAGATTTTAGTTAGGGGTATCAGAGTAAAGGGGGCTACTTACAAATGCACGCCACACTTTTCAGATATTTATTTGTAAAAAAAATTGGAAAACAATTTATAATTTTACTTCCACTTCACAATTATGTGTCACTTTGTGTTGGTCTATCACATAAAATCCCAATACAATACATTTACCTTTTTGGTTGTAACATGACAAAATGTGGAAAATTTCAAGGGGTGTGAATACTTTTTCAAGGCACGGTACATGTGTTGTAAAAGTTGTACTTTCAATTATCTGACTATTGATTGTTGAAATCTCTCATCCTGTATAGAAATTGGGAGAAGATAGATGGGGGCCATGGTAAAGAGCCCTCACCCATCAGTACATATAATTAGATTTTTTTTTTTTTTCAAATCATTTTTATTGAAGATTTTACATTTTGCAGTGTAATGAATTGCTAATGCAGCATATGAAATGAATGGTACATCATAGAGTATACATTTACAAAGTTAGTATTGCAAATGACTTGTATGAAAACTCATACCACAAAAACGTACTAACAATGTAAGCAATTGCTGAATAAAACAAGCTTATACTCAAAGTGTATGCAATAGAGTCAAGTGCAGGAATAAGGGTGAGCAACCCAGTGTATTGATAGTTGAGGTGGGGTAAAAGGAAGGGGAGGGGAGAGAGCACTATAGTACGCATGGTATTGTCAGAGTTATGTTACAAGTGTATTAAGAGCGTATCATCGCATAGTGGTCATGCGGATACGAGATAAGTTACAGGTGCCACGTCTTATATGAAGTAGTTTAGGAAAACAAGAGATAAATATACTTAGCCTAATTATTTTGGGCTTTTGTACTATTTTAAACATATATGTACATCAAGCTGTTGCTGTTCACTAATTGAAATGAGACTGTTAGAGAGTCTTAGCCATTACTTTTGGCTAATTCAGAACTCTTCACATGTTTCCTTACGCATATTCAGACAATGTAAATTAATCAATACACTTTCAACAAAACCAATATAAGTACAATCTAGTCGCAGATTCCCCATACCCCTTTATTGCCCTTCTTCCCCCCTCCCCCTCCAACTCGATTGTTGTCATGATCCCTTCATGCCGCTCTTTACTTTATTATATGTTATACCAATGTGAACAAAATTTGTCCTATTTTGATTTTTATATTTTTCTTCTAGAGGCTGTATTATCATCACGAGTGTGTCCCTCTCCTGCGTGACATCAGCGGGGCCTCTATGGGCAATGTGCGGCCGCCCAGCGCCACATCTACTATGTAGATGGTCGGCGCGATTGGTATCCGTGGACGACCGCGTTGACGTGGATACGGCTGCGCTTCATCTCTCCCCTATTCCCCACTGTGGGCGGACGTCTGTCTGTCTGCATCGAGGGGTGAGTTATTGGCGAGGAACCTCTCTGTATCTCTGCCCTGCCAGGATGCTGGGACGTCACCGCCCTCTCCCCCTCCCTGCATCGTCGGCCGTCTAGCTCACGGTCGAGATGGGGAGTTTGCGCGATGGTTCCGGGTCCGCCCGGTTGCCTGGATACCAGGACGCGACTGCCTCCTCTTTCCCCGACGCTCCGTCAGCTGTTCGGAGCGCGCCGGGGATCGAGACATGCGCAGTACGCATCAACGGCCGGCCTGAATGACGTCACGTCGGCTACGCCGATTGGTGACTACAGGCGGGGCGGATGTACAAGAGACGCCTGCATGGCGTCTCTCCTTGTACTATCCACACAACAAGTTACCCGTGGCGAGACGGCTGTGTGGCGTTCCACCACCAACTCCTCCATTCAGGATTTACATGTTTTATATCCAGGTAAGCCTACACCCCTACCATCCCCCTCTATCACAGCTCAGTCATGGCTCCTTCTTATACTATAATCTTCATCGATTTAACAGACTCAGCATGATTGGGGGTTAGACCGAATAGCTTCCCAAGGAATAAGAGCGTCTATACATATTGATGAAAATTCCAAGTCTGTCTCTGACTGTTAGCACTTTCCCCCCCCCCATCTAACAATTACCGCTGAAAGTGCTGGGAATTACCAATATCTACTAAGGAGACTGCTGTGGTTTTGCTTTTACTTCCCCTTCCTCCCAAGCATAGTCATTACATTGATCAGGGTAAGTGCAATTTAACCCTATTAAGATACCTTCCAATATTAATGCTATCTTCAATATACAATATCAGGAATTACATCATGTATCACCTGCTACTTAATTTACTATTCAACATCATAATCTCCCTTTAGGTTTTCAATATTAGTCATTCCTATTATACACACTTTTATTATATATAAAAAGATATATATTCCTTTATAATTATAGACAGTTACATATATATTTTTTCCTGCCCCTCCCCCTTCCTCCCTCCCCCCCTCCCTCTTTTCTTTCCCCCCCTTTTTTCCCCCCTTTGCCTCTCCCGCATTCTTCCCCCTTCCCCCCTCTTCCCCTCCCCCAGTCTCTTTCCCTTCCCCGTTCCCTTTTCCCATCTCCCCCTTTTGTTTCCCTTTCCTTCCCCCTCCCCCCCCTCCCCCTCCCCCCCTTTCTATTTTTCCTCCCTACCTCCCTTCCCTTCCCCCCCCCTTCCCCCCCCTCCCCTCTCCCACTTCCTTGTTCCCTACCTCTATCTTACCTGACCATACAGCCTACATTACACTCCCCCACCTACCCTACCCTTCTACTATTGATCTGCACCATGTTACATTCGTCCCCACATTGCCTCTGCTTCGCCTGACCATTGCAGTACGTATACCCCTCTGATGTTTTTAAAACAGCCTCTTTTTATTATTCTATATTGTTTAGATGTAAGTTTATATATACACACAAATTTATGTTGAACTTTTACAAATTATATCATTCATTACAGTATTCTAACTCTGTGCTCCTGAAGAAGCGCATACGGCGCGCAACATGTTGAGCTTATACAGAATCTGATGGCCACCATCACATAGCGTTTGGTTCAACGAAATGTACTGTAACTATATAGATCAATAAGTTGTATGTCTCTTGTTGGTTTTGTAGTTTCGCTGTTTTTCTATACCAACCTACCAAATGTGTATGGAGTGCATAATTTGTAAACTTTGTATGTCCTACCCTGTCTTTTATCCTTCATCTCTCTTTTTTTTAAAATAATAATTTCGAAATAAAAATAATATTTTAACCATATATTATTTTCATTATTGTGCCTATAAAGTCTTGAGCCCACCTATACTCTCTTGTTTTCCTATGTTACAAGTGTGTATTCAGTTTTCTCAGTTTTTCTCTATTTTTTGTGCATGCCAACTCTTCCAAGGTTGCCAGAGTCTTTGAGATTTTGTCTGTGAGTTATTTCCCCTTGAGTGTATGGTCTCATATGTACTGTGTGAGTGGACCAAAGTGATCACATCCATTAAGGATGGTGTGTTTGATGTTTTCCAAGATTTGGTGATGAGCAGTCTAGTGGCAAGAAGTATGTGTGTGAGAATCATTTTAAATGATGGCGGTATATTATCCGGTATCATATTGAGGACAGCTAGTTGTGGTGTGAGAGAGATGTTGTAGTGTCCTATTTCTTGGATAAGAAGTTCTACATCTTTCCACAATTTTGTCAGCACTGGGCACGACCATAGAATGTGTATTAGAGTCCATGTTTGGTTACAATTTCTCCAGCAAAGAGAAGAGGTGGTGGATTGGAATTTAGCCAATCTGTGGGGTGTCAGATACCATCTAAGTGTAATTTTGTTTGTTAATTCCCATAAAGAGGTGCAGCATGTGGCTCTATATATTGATCTAAGTGCCTGTTGCCATTGTTGTTCGGAGAGTTGTACTTTAATGTCCGTTTCCCAATCTGTAAATGGTTTAGATTTATAGAACATTAGTTTTTCCTGAAGTGTGTTGTAGATAATAGAGACGCCTTTTGTGTCTGTCTTTTATGAGAAATAGAAGTTACATATTTTGGTAGGTAGTGAACCCTCTATTTGTTTGTGAGCATTGAGGCACGTTTGAATGCGGTGATAGGTGAGATAGTCTGATGTAGGCGCATTGTAGGTAGTTTGGATTACAGGGAAAGGTTTATGTTTTATTTCATTTCTGAATTCCTCAGTGTTTTGTGCTATCTGTGTTAACCAATTAGGTATGGTTAGATCTGGTGATAGAATTCGGAGAGTATGTAGGGGTATCTGTAAGCGTGAAGTGGGGAGTAGTGTCCACTTGGTGTTAAGCAATATTTTCCAAGCTTTGACTGCAGCTCGTATAGTTGGTGAGTATAGGTGGAGATGGGAGACTACACTGGAAGTGCTAAACAACCAATTTTTTAGATTTGGCCCTGGAGTTGCGGTGTTCTCAATGTTCCCCCATAACGTGGTTTGTTGAGTATACATCCATTCTTTTAATTGGGATAGAATAGTGGCGAGATAGTAGTCTTTAATGTCGGTGAGTCCCATTCCCCCTGTCGTCTTGTGTTTGATGAGTTTAGAGTGACTACTTCTTGGTTTTTTACCCTGCCATATATAATGCAGAATTATGATTTGGAGGGATTTAAGATTAGAGGTATTGGTAGGGCTCGGAACGTGTATAGTATCTTAGGGAGTATTAGCATTTTGAAGGCAGTTAATCTGCCTGACCAAGAGAGCTCATGTTTGGATAGTTTGGTCGTTTCTGCGATTAACATTTGTTTGGTTTCTATATAGTTGTTGTGAAAAAGACCTTTTACTGATTTTGTGAGTGTGATGCCTAGGTAAGATATACCTGTTTCTGCCCATGGATATGTATAGGTGTTGTGTAATAAATTACTAGATATTGCATCTAATCCTAGATCAAGAATGTAAGATTTACCTTCGTTAACTTTATAGTATGAAATATAGCTGAATCTGTGTAATACATTTTGGATTGAAGCCAGGGAAGACACAGGGTTGGTAATCATCATAATTACGTCATTGGCAAATAGACTAATTTTGTGTTAAATTTTTCCGATTTTGAATCCTTCAATGCATTTATTCATTCTGATGTGTTCCGACAGTGGTTCCATTAAAGGATTGAAAATAAGGGGTGATAAAGGGCATCCCTGGCGGGTTCCATTGGTTATTGGAAAGGGTTTAGAAACCATCTCTTCTGTATAAACTTGGGCTGAGGGAGATGAGTATAGGGCCATTATCGCTGAGAGAATATGACCCTGGAAACCAAATTTATGGAGTGTTGCTTTCAAGTAGGACCAGTAGACTCTATCGAACGCCTTCTCTGCATCCAATGAAAGGAGCAGAGAAGGCGTTCGGTTACTCTTCGCATTGTGGATGATGTTTATGAGTCTGCATGTTGTATCATAAGTTTGTCTCCCTTTTGTAAACCCAGATTGGTCTGTGTTTATTAACGTGGGCATAATATTTACCAACCTGGACGCTATTAGTTTCGCATATATCTTTGTATCTATGTTTAGGAGCAAAATCGGTCTGAAGTTTTGAGGTACCGTGGGTTCCTTCCCTGGCTTTGGTAGCGTAATTATCAAAGCATTAAGCATTTCATTGGGGAGAGAAGAGGAGGAGGCAACGTCATTGCACATTAGTGTTAGGTATGGTGCTAGGGTAGTGCGGAATTGCTTGTAATATTCTCCTGTGAGGCCATCTGGGCCAGGTGATTTGTTGGGTGGTAGCATAGAAATAATATTTAGGATTTCAAGGGAAGTGAATGGTTTGTTTAGTTCTGTGATATGTTGTTTTCGATAGAGTAGGAAGATTAATTTCTTTTAGGAAAGAATCAATATCGTCTCTAGATGGTTGAGCGGTATTGATATCATCTTTCAGGTTATATAAGGATTGGTAGTAGTGGCTAAATGCGTCAGCAATGGTTTGAGGGTCCATGAGTTTTTGGTTTGTTGCGGGGTGAAAAAGATGTGGGATTTTAGTTTTAATGTGATGGCCTTTGAGTCTAAGTGCTAATGCTTTCCCTGCTTTGCTTCCTGTGGCGTAGTGATTGGCTCTATATCTTGTTTGGGTGTTGTTATGGGAGTCTAAGAGCATGTTTCTTAGTTCTTGTCTAAGAAGAGTCAGTTTGTCTTTTAATTTAGGATCAGGATTGTTCTGGTTTTGTTCATCTAACTTTTTAATAGTGGATGTGATATTGTCTAGACGTTGTGATCTCCTCCTCTTCTCTCTAGCAGTTAGTTGGCTAATAATCCCTCTAATGAATGCTTTGTGGGCATTCCAGAGGGTAATATTGTCGGATACTGATCCGGCATTTATATAAAAAAATTCCTCAAGATGTCTACGAATGTAATCTGAGTGTTCAGGGGAGTGAATAATTGCTGCATTGGCTCTCCAAATCTTAGTACGTGTATGGTGTGGACTGTCCGCAACCTCAATTGATACTGGTGCGTGGTCCGACCAAGTGATTGTTCCTATGGAGGAGTTTGAAATTTTGGTCAGAGTCCATTTGTCCACAAGGAAATAATCAATCCGGGTATATGAGTTGTGTCTATGAGAGAAAAAAGAGTAGTCCCATTCGGTGGTATGGTGGCATCTCCATACGTCGTTCTTTGTTCGTTCCTTCCTTATGAAGGAGCCCATGGGTGATGTCAGTCTGGATTTGCAGGATGACGCGTCAATTTCATTGTCTGGTACTATATTGAAATCGCCACATATGATGAGGCTTCCTTGACGAAAGTTGATAAGTTTCTTCATTAATTTAGTCAGGAATATGAGCTGTCTCGTGTTGGGTGTATACACATTGACAATGGTATATCTGGTTTTGTCTAGGGTACAGTCTAGGGCCAGGTAGCGGCCTTCTTCGTCAGTTAGGCTGTCGTGTAGCGTAAAGGTGAGGGAGTTTCTAAATGCGATCATAACTCCATTTCGTTTAGTGGGACCTGATGCTTGGAAAATGTGGGTAAATTGACGATTAGCGCATTTAGGTTCTGCTGATTTTTTAAAGTGTGTTTCCTGTAGACAGAGGACATCACAGTTGGATTATTTGGCTGTGCGCCACATAGATGCTCTTTTAGCAGGATGGTTAAGGCCCCTGACGTTGAGGGTCAGGAATTTAGGCATTCTGCTTGGTTTGTGGTAACGTGTGATAAGAAATGGTGGTACTCACAATCTGGTGTATCCTATACGATGTTCAGTATTATTCAATATGTGAATGCTCCGGTTTCATTGTAGTCAGGTGCTCTCAGGGTGATGAGGTAAAATGAGGAAAAAAAGGGTTGAAAATAAAATAAAAGTTAATAGAGTGCAGTATAAAACAAACAATCAGTTGTAGATCAATAACTGTTGACAGCCAATCACAACTAGGCTGCAATAAGGATTTGCGGGGTGAAAGTTTGTGGTGTAATATGCAACAAACAAGGCATCCGATCGGACGAGGCGTTACATGGGTTTCAATGTTTTAACCGCCATGTAGGAACATGTTAAGGTTTCCCAACTGTGGGATTGTCAGGTGCGTTGCGGGCAGACCCCTTTTGAGTGGAGCTGGTAGTTTCAGGTGACTCAGGGATAATTCCCCAAAGATTGAGAAGTTTGATTCCTTCCTGAACCGTGGAGATGCTGTGCCTGTCTCCATTTTTGGTGACCAAAATTTTTGTGGGGAATCTCCATTGATATGGGATTTTATGGTTATTAAGCGATTTTGTGATGGTATTCAGCTGTCTGCGCGGTTGTCTGGTGTATTGTGAAAGGTCAGCAAACAGTTGTAGGTGACTGTATGGTGCCGGGAGTTTCCCTAGATGCCTGGATTTGAACAAGAGTTGATCTTTGGCATGGATAAAATGGACCCTCATAAGGACATCTCTGGTTACATCCGCGGAGAGGTGCGGAGGTTTGGGAATGCGATGTATGCGGTCAATAATGGTTTCTACCGGTGCCAGATCTGGTAGAATGGTAGAAATCAATTTTCTGGCATACACATTTAAATCTTGCGGCATAATATTTTCAGGTATGCCCCTAATTTTTACGTTATTTTGGCGGGACCTGTCTTCGAGGTCCGCCATTTTGGCTTTCATCCACTGTTGCTCTTCATGTGTGTGGTCCTGTGCTTCCACCAGGTCATTTACTGTTTCAGCCACATTATCTATACGGTTTTCAATCTGATGCACTTTCTGACCCACATGCTGCATATGAGAGGAAAATTTTGTGAACATGGATGCTATGTCGTTGTGGAGTGAATTCTGCAGAGTGATTAGCATCTCCTTCATTGTGGTGTCTAATACTGGCTGATTAGTAGTGGGGAAGGCTGCTATGGCAGATGGCTGTGCTGAGGTTAAGGGAGATACAGGACTCACCTCCGTATTGCCGTCTGTAGAATCCAGTCTCATCCTCGATTTTGCGGGACTGTTACTGGCTGATATTGAAGAATAAGGTGGATTGGAGTCAGAGGATTGATGCTGTGGAGAAATTTCTGAATCATTGGCATCAGGGAGGTCAGTATAGGCCGAGGCCGTTCCGTGTACAGGGCCACGGGTGCCATCTTGGATTTTTGTATCTGATGACAGTGTGAAGAAATCAGTCAGTTTCTTCGGTGGCCTGTATTCTTTTCATTTGCGGGTTTGATATGACATAGCGGTGTCCTTTAGTGATAGTTTTGTGTACTTGTCTGTCGCTGAGAGGTGCCTGGATGGCGGTTATGATGTTAGATGGTCCAATCGGTGCAGGAGCTGAGGAATCAAACGTCCATCTTTCTCGGCGGATAGCCACACCCCCTTTAATTAGATATTTTAAAAGGCATTAAGTCAATTTATGAAACATCTCCTGGATAACTGATATAGCAAATGATTCTGGGGAGGTTTGAAATTAGGCCAAATGCTTTTGGGATGCTCTCTTAAAGCACCTGTCTTGTAATGGGAAAGTACATATAAGCTGACATCAGCATGGTGAGGTAAACTATGCACACTTTACTATCCTGGCATGTTAGTACCAGCCCCTATGCCTTAATTTCTTTAAATTTTAATTAAAACATTGATTAAACAAGAGATCAACAGAGCTCAGCTGTGTGGGCATTTTTAAAAACATGTGCTGTAAACCGCAGTTTTCCAGTCACTGCCTAAAGCATATTAAGCGTGGCAATTGGTCATTTGGGTACCACATACTGTATATGAAAAGACACATGACTTCCCATCAAGCAGCACTTTGGGAGTAGTAACTGAATGCTAGCTATCACCAGGAAAAAGGCTACACTCCTCTTCCTCCTTCCAACTCCTCCTTTTCCATCTCCACTCTCACTATACAAGATTGCACATCAAAAACCTCCAATGATACAAATTAAAGTTATTCAAGGGATGTCAGAGGTTCTCCAGAGAGAAAATGCGTTAGCATGGTACCACACAGAGCAGGGAAAAGCATAGACCAACCCCATTCTGCTATCCTTATGCCGCGTACACACGAGCAGACTTTTTGACGGGACTGGTCCGACGGACTATCCGACGGATTTTTGGCGGACTTCCAACTGACTTTCCCAATGAACGGACTTGCCTACACACAATCACACCAAAGTCCGATGGATTCGTAAATGATGACGTACGACCGGACTAAAATAAGGAAGTTGATAGCCAGTAGCCAATAGCTGCCCTAGCGTCGGTTTTAGTCCGTCGGACTAGCATACAGACGAGCGGATTTTTCGACCGGACTCAAGTCCATCAGAAAGATTTGAAACATGTTTTATTTCTAGGTGTGTCGGACTTTTGGGAAAAAAATGTCCGCTGGAGCCCACACACAACCAAATTGTCTGATGGAGTCAGGTCTGCCAGAAAGTCTGCTCGTGTGTACACAGCATTAGTTGTAGTATTCAGCAGGCAAGTTGCTGGAAAATAATAAGACATGCCCCCAGTACCACCATGCCCAGTGGCTCAATGCCAGCTTGGAAAAATTGCCATATTTGCAGCTCCTGCTCTTTTAGCTACATAGTTACATAGTTAGTAAGGTTGAATAAAGACACCAGTCCATCCAGTTCAACCTGAGTGAGTGTGGGTCTACAGCCCTGACCCTTGTCCCTAACCCTGAACATCGCACACTCACATCAATCCCTACCCTCAATCCAAGGTCCCCATTCATATACTAGGGCCAATTTTGGACAGAAGCCAATTAACCTACCAGCATGTCTTTGGAGTGTGGGAGGAAACCGGAGTACCCGGAGGAAACCCACGCAGGCACAGGGAGAACATGCAAACTCCAGGCAGGTAGTGTCGTGGTTGGGATTCGAACCAGCGACCCTTTTTTACTGCTAGGCGAGAGTGCTAACCACTGCACCACTGTGCCGCTTTGCTGCCGCTGTGCTGTGTTGGATTCTGCCCCCTTTTGTGCATTTGTGGTCTGTGCTATACCGAAGTGGCAGGTTCCAAGCCACCATTTCTTGACCTGTAAGGCCATCCATGTCCCCCATCATCATGTGGAACTCCATCTGACCAAAGACATGTGGTCCAGCAACTATGGGCAGAGATGATATATATCTTTTAATGCCTACTGAGGTAATCTTCTAGCACCAAGGAAGGATGTAGGACAGGGCACACCACTGAAGCTAGTTGTGCTGTTTGTGGCCTTACAGCTGGTGATGATGAAAGTGCAGTCACTTCCATCTCCTACTTCTCAATGCCCGCATTTTGTAAGTCATCTTCTGAACCACCAATATCCCACAATGGTTCAAGAGGATATGCAATAGCTCAGGCAAAACAACTCCATGCATTGTTGCAGCTGGTATGCTTAGGGGACAGGAAGCACTCTGCCAGCTCTAGAGGGGCAGGCCCAGAGGTGGGTAACCCCATGCAATCTTGTGTAGGGAAAATAGTACTGTATGTGTTGTCCAACCTACTGTCTTACATTCAGCAGGGAAAATTTACACTTGCCTGGCACATGTCCATAACCTGGAGATGCAGTGCTTTCTGGATAGATACCCTATTTTACATGATCTTCCAAGGCAAAGCAGAAGTGTTTGTAGCCATTTCGGGTGGTCATACCAAGCTAGGCTTGTTCAGATGGGTTAAATTCAATGGGAAGACCATATGCCCACATATCACCTAATATATGACATGTCCATCTGGTGCAACTCTACCTTGGCCAAGCGGTGGATGCCCATGCATAAGTGGGCCAAAATACCTACTGTGGGGGCTTTGTCAAAGACAAAATAGTCTATCCCTTGACAAAGTTGACCAGATGACATCTGTTAAAATTGACCAGTCCTGGATCAGCAACAACTACCAAGCCTCCGCTGCAAAAGTTGCAGATTACATTTTTGGAGATCCTGCTACCCAAAAAGTTTATTTTTTGTACAGTCTACTTCCTTACTTTCCTTGGTGCAGGTCTGAAATCAATTACACCTCCTACCACCATTGCCATCTCATCCACCATGAGCACACCTAGCCATTATTTCCACCTCCCTCTACTATTACTGGCCTGGCACTGATAGCTCCAGTTCACATATATGCACTGCAGAAAATGCTTCCCATAGCACACTGAAATCATACTCTGTTCATGCCATCTGCCACCGGCGTCAATGTTAAATTTATGACATTCCAAAACAGATCGCAAAATGCAATATGATTGCAAGAATTGGATTGCATGCAATCTGATTCCAGAGCAGCAAAAAAGAGATACCTTCATCTTTTTGTATAGTGCGAATCGAGCCCATACAAAATGAATGGGCTCAAATTGCACTGCAAAGAATCGCATGCTATTTGAGTAGGAATTCCTATCCGAATCACATCTGATGTCCTGAACAGACAAGGGTGAACCCAGGCTTACCATTTACTGCCACCACTGTAGGCCTTCCAGCATTATTATACTGGGCTCATTACTGTGCTTTAGTGCCACTGACACCCCAAACTTAATCCCGAATGTAGGTAACATGCTATGCTCTTCAAGCATATTTGTGTTGATTTCCCACGTGCACCAATAATACATAAAACCAAAGTTTTAGACGGCATTTTCCCAAACATTTTTTCACAATTTTTTACAGTGCATCACCATTAACATGCGACTGGGCCACAGGGCAGTATTCCAACATAGTAATGACCCCAAACACACCTCCAAGATGACCACTGCCTTGCTAAAGAAGCTGATGGCAAAGGTGGGGGAGGGACTGGCCAAGCATTTTCTCCAGAGCTAAACCCTATTGAGCATTTGTGGGGCATCCTCAAACGGAAGGTAAAGGAGCGCAAGGTCTCTAACATCCACCAGCTTCGTGATGTCATCATGGAGGAGTGGAAGAGGACTCCAGTGGCAACCTGTGAAGCTCTGGTGAACTCCATGCCCAAGAGGGTTAAGGCAGTGCTAGAAAATAATGGTGGCCACACAAAATATTGACACTTTGGGCCCAATTTGGACACTTTCACTTAGGGGTGTACTCACTTTTGTTGCCAGCGGTTTAGACATTAATGGCTGTGTGTTGAGTTATTTTGAGGGGACAGCAAATTTACACTGTTATACAAGCTGTACACTCACTACTTTTCATTGTAGAAAAGTGTCATTTGTTCAGTGTTGTCACATGAAGAGATATAACAAAATATTTACAAAAAGGTGAGGGGTATACTCACTTTTGTGAGATGCTGTATATAAAGGGATGTCTTAATGTCAGAATGGGACATATTGCAAATATATTTAAACTAGTAAAACTATAATACTCCCCTTGGCTATATGAGTATGGTTACAAACTGTGTAAGGCAGTCAATAGATTAGTCTGTTTTATTTTGTTCAACCTGTTTTATTTCGTTCAACCTATTGTCTCAAAACAGCTAGCAGCATAGGTACCTGTCCCTGGTTGGAAGTGTATGTGTATGTGACAAGAGTGAATGGTTTGTTGTATATTTGAGCATTAGAAATCTACTCCCAGGATCACTAAGGCCTTCAAATGTTTTTTTTTTTTTTCTTTCCACTTCAGCAAAATTTTCTGATAGACTTATTTCAACTTTGCAGTCCAATTTTGTCTCATCTCATTTTCACATCACAGTGGCTTAATCATCAATATCTTTATTAGTTATTTAATTATTTAATTCATTTTTTTATATAAAAGAGATAGAGAATAGCACTACTCCAACTACATTACCTATTTCTTATCTTCCTTCCCTTTTCCCGTTATCCCCCCATCCCCCCCTTGTTTGTTTTGTTTCTTTCTAGGCCCCTTCAATTTCTAACTCACAATCCTTCACCTTCTTTCATGTTTTCAAAATACGAGGTCTGAAAATGTTTCCAACCCTCCCAGGTACTAGTGTATTTCCTATATTGTCCTCCAACCCTACTGCTTAATAGGTCCATTTTACTGTAATAATCTATTTGTTCAAACCACTCTCTTATACCTGTTTTTTTACTATTTAACCATTTTTTTTTTGGATTAAACCCTTTGCGGCATTCAGGAGTTTTGGGGTTATTGTTCTCATATACTGTTTCTTTGGAATTTTGGAATCATGAGATAAACAAGTCCATATATTTTGTTCTATTTTCTCACTGGTTATCTCCTTTATATTACTCACTATTTCTTGCCAGTACTCCTTTATTTTTGGACAGTCCCACCATATATGCACCATCCTTGCCCTTTGCCCTCAGTTTCTCCAGCACAATGGTGATCTTTCTGGTTGATATCTATGGGTTCTCTCTGGAGTCAAGTACCATCTTGCTAAGAATTTGTAATTCATTTCAAGGCGTTATTGTATCCCATTTCTATCATCTTTTCCACTTGGTGATCTTCTAACTTCAAGTCCAATTCTTTTTCCCATTGTTCAATGTAATCAGGTTTTCTTTGTCCTTCTAGGTCTGTCAATATTCCGTAAATTTTTGATATTCCATATTTCAGTGGCGTTTGGGTAATGCAGAGTTTTTCCAGTGGGCTTAATTCCCCTTCGTCCCTGATTGGATGTGGGAGTGTGTTTACTAAGTGTCTTAACTGGTTGCGTTTCCATTCACTTATCTTTCACCCGTTTGCGGCGTAAAAAATTTTGTTCCCATAAGGGCCATTAACGGTGAGTTATATTTCCATTTATTTTTCCAATATACTATGTCTCAAATTTTAAAGACGTTTTTAGACAATTCGTGAGATTCTAAATCAATTACTCATCTCCACCCATTTTTTTTCACTGTTTCCAACTGACCACTCAATCATTCGTGAAAGAACTATTGCTTTATAGTACCGATTTATATCTGGTGTTGCTAATCCTCCGTGTTCCCTTTTCCTTGTGATTCGTACAAATTTAATTCTCGGCTTTTTATTTTGCCAAATGTATTTTATTAATATTGTTTTTATTATCTTGAAAAAACTCTGTGGAATCCCAATTGGCAACATCTGAAATTTGTATATTATTTTTGGTAATATCATCACTTTAACCATGTTTATTCTTGCGATCCATGATATTGGTTGTATACTCAATTTTTATATTTTTTCCTTAATCTCATTGATTAATGGAATATAATTTGCCGGATATATTTTTTCGACCGTTGATGTTAATTTAATTCCCAGATATTTTAATTCTTCTTTTACCCATGTAAATGGAAATTCTTTTTGGAGGGTCTCGGCTTCGCTTTTTCCAACTCCAATGTTTAATATGTCTGTTTTTATTGGATTTATTTTAAAGTTTGAGAGTTCCCCATACTCTTTCGCTCCCTTGATTATATTTGGCAGGGTCACACTTGGGTTGGTTACAAACATCAAAATGTCATAATCGCGTATGCCGCGATTTTATGCTCTTTTTCTCCAACTCTCACCCTTCCTACATCTTTATTCTTTCGGAGTGTCGCCAGGAAAGGTTCCATTACCAGTACGTATAGCAGTGGGGAAAGCGGACAGCCTTGTCGTGTTCCATTGAACATCTCGAACGCAGGTGACAGTCTCCTGTTGACCTTTACCATTGCCGTTGGACCATTATATAGATTTTTTATCCATTTCATAATTTTTGATCCCATTCCTAGGTGTCGCAATGTGTCCATCATGAATCCCCAGTCTACCCTGTCAAATGCTTTCTCTGCATCTATTGACAGGAGTAGAACTGGGGAACCACTTGTTTTCCCCTTACGTAGCATCAAAATTGTTTTTATACTATTGTCCCGTCCTTCTCTGCCCGGCACAAATCCTGTCTGGTCAGGGTTTATCCAGAGTGGTATTAATTTTTTTCTTTTCAAATATTTTATTGGTATTTTCACATACAACTGTTACATTAAGTTCAATACATGGTATCGTAAGAACAGATGACAGTGTACATAAAAGTAATGTAGAAGAACATGAGCATACAGAAAACTGGATAATATAACAGCAGGAATATTCTTAAGCTAGCAACATGCTGAATCAGTATGATTAGATATATGAAAGACTAAAGGGAGCTACGTTCCCAGTTTTATTACAATAAGGTGTTGACCATTCCCCAAGAACAGTGGTGGGGAGGCCACCAAAACCATTGCATGTAACAGAGTACATTACCAATATTTAAATTTGGAGGGTAGGGTGGGGTAGAAGAGTGAAAAAAGGAAAAGTAGTAGTAAAGGGGGGGCTAAGAGAAGGAGATGTGGGTAGGAGAAACAGAGAGGGAGGAGGTATGGGTCAGCCCGCGCGGGCACAGGAACTATTCCAGAGTCTCCAGGTGATGTTAAGCCCCACCTAAAGTAACACCAGACTTTCGTCAATATCCACTGGTATAAAATGTTCAACCCAGGGTTGCCAGGTTCTGGAATGTTGAGGGACTTTATCTAGAATTCTTGCTTCGATTTTGCTATGTATCATTGCTTGGGTAATCCTATTCTTCATTTCAACTATGTTAAGAGTAGGTGTTTTCCAAGCCTTATGCCGCGTACACACGAGCGGACTTTCTATCCTACTTGGTCCGGCACACTTTCCGACGGACTTTGTCCGCCAGGTGCGCCGGACTTTAAAACGAATGGACTTGCCCACACACGCCGGGATTTTCCGGCGGGCTAAGTCCGCCCGTCTTTCCGACGGACTTTCGCCGGAGTTCCGTCGGACTTTCAGAATGAACGGACTTGCCCACACACGGACAAGTCCGTTCATTTTGAACGTGACTCAGGTGCGACGGGACTAGAAAAGGATGTCAATCTTGCCGCTTTTATCGGCTAGATTGACACCTTGCGAGCCCCGTCGCGGGGCATACCAGGCCCTTAGGTCTGGTATGGATTATAAAGGGGAACCCCGCTACGCCGAAAAAACGGCGTGGGGTCCCCCCTAAAATCCATACCAGACCCCGATCCGAGCACGCAGCCTGGCCGGTCAGGAAAGGGGGTGGGGACGAGCGAGCGCCCCCCCCCTCCTGAACCGTACCAGGCCGCATGCCCTCAACATGGGGGGTGGGTGCTTTGGGGGAGGGGGGCGCCCTGCGCCCCCCCCCCAAAGCACCTTGTCCCCATGTTGATGAGGACAAGGGCCTCTTCCCGACAACCCTGGCCGTTGGTTGTCGGGGTCTGCGGGCGGGGGCTTATCGGAATCTGGGAGCCCCCTTTAATAAGGGGGCCCCCAGATCCCGGCCCCCCACCCTATGTAAATGAGTATGGGGTACATGGTACCCCTACCCATTTACCTAGGAAAAAAGTGTAAGTAATAAAACACACTACACAGGTTTTTAAAATATTTTATTAAACAGCTCCGGGGGGGGATCTTCCTCCGGCTTCGGGGGTCTTCTTCCGGCTTCGGGGGTCCCTCCGCTTCATCTTCTCCCGGCGTCCGGTTGGTTCTTCTCCGCTCTCCGGCCTCTTCTCCCGGTGTCGCAGGTCTTCGGCCGGCCCCTCCGCTCTCTTCATGTAGCTCTATTGCGAGCGGAGGTCCGGACTTCTTGGCTTCTTGGCTTCTTGGCTTCTTGGCTTGGCTTCTCTTCTCTTCTCCCAGATGTTGACACGACGCTCTCTCCGGCTGGACTGGTTTCTGAGGGCTGCGTTGTGACTTATATAGGCGGAGACCCCGCCCCCATATGATGTCACAGTCCCTGGGCATGCTGGGACTGTGACGTTTTAGGGGCGTGGTCGACCACGCCCCCCGACCACGCCCCCTAAAACGTCACAGTCCCAGCATGCCCAGGGACTGTGACATCATATGGGGGCGGGGTCTCCGCCTATATAAGTCACAACGCAGCCCTCAGAGACCAGTCCAGCCGGAGAGAGCGTCGTGTCAACATCTGGGAGAAGAGAAGAGAAGCCAAGCCAAGAAGCCAAGAAGCCAAGAAGCCAAGAAGCCAAGAAGTCCGGACCTCCGCTCGCAATAGAGCTACATGAAGAGAGCGGAGGGGCCGGCCGAAGACCTGCGACACCGGGAGAAGAGGCCGGAGAGCGGAGAAGAACCAACCGGACGCCGGGAGAAGATGAAGCGGAGGGACCCCCGAAGCCGGAAGAAGACCCCCGAAGCCGGAGGAAGATCCCCCCCGGAGCTGTTTAATAAAATATTTTAAAAACCTGTGTAGTGTGTTTTATTACTTACACTTTTTTCCTAGGTAAATGGGTAGGGGTACCATGTACCCCATACTCATTTACATAGGGTGGGGGGCCGGGATCTGGGGGCCCCCTTATTAAAGGGGGCTCCCAGATTCCGATAAGCCCCCGCCCGCAGACCCCGACAACCAACGGCCAGGGTTGTCGGGAAGAGGCCCTTGTCCTCATCAACATGGGGACAAGGTGCTTTGGGGGGGGGGGCGCAGGGCGCCCCCCTCCCCCAAAGGACCCACCCCCCATGTTGAGGGCATGCGGCCTGGTACGGTTCAGGAGGGGGGGGGGCGCTCGCTCGTCCCCACCCCCTTTCCTGACCGGCCAGGCTGCGTGCTCGGATCGGGGTCTGGTATGGATTTTAGGGGGGACCCCACGCCGTTTTTTTCGGCGTAGGGGCTTCCCTTTATAATCCATACCAGACCTAAGGGCCTGGTATGCCCCGCGCTCGCCGCAATAGGAAGATTTGTTTTTCCTATTGCAGCGAGCGCGAGATGCAATACCATCCCCTCGTGTCGTATTTGGTCTGTCGGACCAGCCTACACACGAGCGGGCTTTCCGTCGGACCAGCACACACACGAGCGGACTTTCCGCCCGAAACTGAGTCCGACGGAAAGATTTAAAACATGTTTGAAATCTAGGTCCGGCGGGCTTTTGGGAAGAAGTCCGCCGGAAAAGTCCGCCGCCGCCCACACACGGGCGGATTGTCCGGCACACTCTGGTCCGCCGGACCAAGTATGCCGGAAAGTCCGACCGTGTGTACACGGCATTAGCGATCGTCTGTTTGGCTGCGGTAAATAAGTGTAGGAGGAGACGGAGTTGTGTTCTGGTGTAATCTTGCGGAAAAAGATTAAGGAGGGCCACTGTAGGGCTAGGAGATAAGGTAATTTGGTGGAGGGTGGATGCCATCTGGAATACCGTTGCCCAAAAGCACTGCACCAGGGGTCATGTCCACCAAGTGTGTAGATGCGTGCCCCTGTCTCCACACCCCCTAAAACAGCTTGGAGAGGACCCAGGTAGAAATTTAGCGATTCTAGCTGGAACAAGATACCAGCGCATTAATACTTTATAATTCGCTTCTGAAGCAACAACATTTTGGGATGAGTTTTTTGTATTAGACCATATGGTCGTCCAGTCATCCAGTTCAAGGGTAACATTGAGGTCCCTTAAGCATCGCTGTGCATAGGTGGGGAGATCTGGGGGTGGTAATGTAAGGTGGGAGTATAGACGGGTAATGATACCTGGGGCATGCGGGTCCGAGTTGCACATATGCTCAAACTCAGAGTGTCTAGCCCAGAGCTAGATTTTACGATTGTTTGCACAAAATGTTTAATTTGGAGGTAGCGGAAACATTCTCTGTAGGGGAGTTGTGCTTGTTCCTGGATCTTTAGGAATGATTTTACAGAGTCTCCACTAACTAAATCGCAAATGCGAGTCAGACCCGCCTGGACCCAGGCATGGAATGAAGCTGGCTCTGTGCGAGCTGGGTAGAATTGGGGGTGGCCTAGATAAGATAGAAGTGGGGAGTGTGGGGAAATTAGTTTAAAGGGGATTTTCAATCTGTCCCATATTTTAAGCGTGTGTTGTGTTAGTGGATTAGTTATGGGTCTACGTGCTGATGTAGGGAGCCATAGTAAATTAGCTACATTAATCGGGTGTAAGTCTCTGGCCTCGAGGGCAACCCAAAGCGGTGTCTCTGTTTTAGCATGGTATAATATTGACTGGGCTAGACGGGCTGCATGGTAATAGTGTGAAAAGTTGGGAATGCCCAGGCCGCCATAGAGCTTGTTACGGAGGAGAACCGGTCTCGCCACTCTGGGTCTAATAGGACCCCAAATGTATTTGAAAACTTTGTTTTGTATAATCCTATGATAATAGGGTGGGACTGTAATAGGGAGCACTCTGTACAAGTACAAAAGCTTTGGCAATAGAGACATTTTTACAGCTGCGATACGTCCCAACCAGGAGACGCATAGTGGCAGCCAAGAATTAAGTAGTGAAGATAATTGGGAGAGCATTGGGAGATAGTTAGATTGGAACAGGTTGGATGGGTCTTTAGTTAACTTGATCCCTAGATAGGGAATAGATGAGGAGGACCAGTGGAAAGGAAAATTTCTACGTAATGTTTCAAGATCGGCTTGTGGCAGAGACACTGTGTCAAAAGCTTTCCGTATATCTAGGGAGAGGAGATGCATAGGGATCTTACGGGAGCGGGCCAGGTGTTGTAGAAGAATTACGCGTCTGATGTTGTCACTCGCTTGTCGTTTGGGTATAAAGCCAACCTGGTCTTTGTGTATTAAACCTCCAATGATGGGATTGAGGCGTAGTGCAAGGATTTTGGCTAAGATCTTGATATCTACATTGAGAAGTGAAATTGGCCTATAGTTGGACCATAATGTACTGTCAGTGTTTGGTTTGGGGATCATTGAGATAAGGGCTGTCAATGTGTCTCTGCCAAAAGAGTGTTGCTTTAGTATGGTGTTAAAAGTATTGGTGAGAAGGGGAGATCTGCAGCAAATTTTTATAATAGAGACTGGGAATGCCATCAGGGCCCGGGCGCTTATGAGGTTTGAGGGTTTTGATGGCTGCTAAAACTTCATCTATCGTGATCGTACTCTCCATGAGCTCGCGACTGGCTTCAGACAGGGTTGGGATAGGTAAATTATGAAACAGTTTCTCTGCTTGACGCAATGGAAACTCTGTTTTGGAATCATAGAGATTTGCTAGCTGTTTACGGAACTCCGAGAGAACCTTAACAGGATTGCTAGTGATTGTGTCTTTAGCCAGTCTGAGTCTAATAGGAATACGAGTACGGTCTGGTCTGCGTAGACGTAAAGCCAGGTAGGTGTCCGGTTTGTTCGCTTTGGTGTAGATCGTGTGGCTAGTCCTACGGATAGCCTTATCAGCCGTCTCAGCCAGAAGTAAATCTAGTTCTAATTTAATTTTTTCTAACGTTAATTTGTGTGTTTCGGTTGGGTTGGATTGGAATAAAAGGAAACTATCATGGTAATCTGATTCAAGCTGATGTAATTTGTGTTTCTTGTCTCTATTAAGGTGCGACGCCACTGAGATGCATGTGCCTCGTATCACGGGTTTATGTGCTTCCCAGAGCAGGATGGGGGAGATGTCAGGGGTGGCGTTGTGTGTAAGATAGTCCTTAGGGGCTACCTGGATATCCAGACAGTATGATGGGTTGGTCAATAGAGAGTCATTCATGCACCATGATCTGTTGGTAGCTTGTGGAATTAAGGATGACACTGTGGTGATAACAGCACAATGATCTGTCCATGTAATTGGTTGGATGTGTGAGTGGAGGAGGAGTGGGGCAGATGCTATGGAAATTAATATATGGTCAATCCTGGAAAAAGATTTATGTGGGTGTGAGTAAAATGTATAATTTTTCTTAGTGGGGTTGAATTCTCTCCAAGTGTCCAGGAGGGAGGCCATCTGTATTAGTTTACGAAATTGTGTAGAAGGAGTGTAATGTTCTGGGGCATAGGGTGATTTATCTATGTGTGGCTGCAATACTGAGTTGGAGTCACCGCACAGAAACAAGGTTCCCCTGCAGTGTGTTTTCACAAGGTATTAATTTTTTTAATCTAGTGGCTAAGATTTTTGCGTAGAGTTTTGTATCAGCATTTAATAAGGCAATAGGCCTATAACTTGAACAGTTGGTTTTATCTTTTCCTGCTTTGGGTATGATTGTGATGTAGGCCTTCAAATGTTTTAACACACTTTACATTTGGTAACCCCAACAACTGACAGTCCTAAGGTTTTCTGAATTATGTGACACCTTATCATTTTGATGTATTACATTGATATGGGCAAAATTTGATATACTTTGGAATGTAGATTAACCACTTGCTTACTGGGCACTTATACCCCTACCTGCCCAGGCCAATTTTCAGCTTTCAGAGCTCTCACACTTTGAATGACAATTGCGTGGTCATACAACACTGTACCCAAATTAAATTTTTATCAGCTTTTCACACAGATAGAGTATTGTTTTGGTGGTATTTAATCACCACTGTTTTTTTTATTTTTTGCTAAGCAAACAAAAAAAGACGGAAAATTTTGAAAAAGATCAAAAAGTTTTTCATATTGTGTTATAACATTTTGCAAACAGGTAATTTTTCTCCTTCACTGATGGGCACTGATGAGGTGGCACTGATGGGCACTGATAGGCTGCACTGATGGACAGTGATGAGGCAGCACTGATGGACATTGATAGACAGCATTGATGGGCACTGATAGGTGGCACTAATGGGCACTGATGAGGCTGCACTGGTGGGCACTGATCAGGAGGCACTGATGATGCTGCACTGATGGGTGGCACTGATAGAAACTGATAGCTGGCACTGATAGATGGCACGGAGAAGTGGCACTGATAGTCTACACTGATGGGCACTGATGGGCAGCACTGGGCACTGATGGGCAGCACTGGGCACTGATGGGCAGCACTGGTGGGCACTGATAGGTGGCAATGGTGGGCACTGATTATCAGTACTGATGGGCACTGATAGGTGGCACTGGTGGGCACCAATAGGTGACACTGGTGATCACTAAGGGGTCCCTCTATCAGAAGCCGGTTAACAGCTTGCTTCTTTTCTTCACGCTGACTGTTTACTTCTGTGGTCGGCTGTCATTTGCTTACAGCTGATCATGTGGTAAAGGGCTCGTTGTGATTGGCCCTTTAACCTGCTTTGTGATCATCTGAGTCCCAAGGAGCAGCACACTGCGCAATAACGGGAGGACATCCATGTACGCCCTCCTGGCAATTTAAGCCTGCACTGTAGCCATCTTTTGGCTATAGCAGGGGTGGTCAAAGTGGTTAATTATGGTTGGTATGTCTAACAACAGTAATCAGACTATAGTTACATGGTTAGTTAGTCTGGTTGAAAAAATACATAAGTCCATCCAGTTCACCCAAAACACACACATACACACACACACACACATAGAAAACCTGCATATACACAATCCTATACCCACAGTTAGAAGCAAAAAAAAAAAAAACAATAAAGTGATCCAATTTGCTCCAGGGAATAGAAAAATCCTTCCTGATCCCCCAAGAAGCAACTGGATATTCACTGGATCAACTTTACCTATACATATTAGCATCCAGTTATATTTTGTGCATTTATGAATGCATCCAGCTCTTTTTTTAAACGATCTACTAAGCTGGTCAGAACTAGTTTTCGAGGAAGTCTATTCCATATTTTCACTGCTCTTAATTTGAAGAAGCCTTTCTATATGTGAAGGTTACATTTCTTTCCTTGTCAACGGATTTTATTGTGTAGTCAAGTGAATATTAGACAAGTAAATAAATTAATCATTATACAATCAAAGTAATGAAGCTCACTTACATATATCCAAAAACAAAATTACATATTATCAGATACAATAAAGTGATAATTGGTGAAGTATTAAGTAACTGTTGACCAATAATTCAGGATTATCATGAAGATTACGATATCCAAGGTCACTATAGCAATAAATATAACCGTAATAACTCTATATGAGTATAAACAATTTGTATAGGAGCTTCAATAATGTAATGTGAGTATGGGTAGAAAGAAAGAAATGAAGAAAAAGAAAGGGAGAAAAGAAGAAATGGGAAAAGAGTAAAGGAGTCTGAGAGGTCAAGTCGAGAGCTACCACCACCTTCGGAGTGAAGACATTCAAGAAGAAACCCTCTAAATCAACTACCATGTCAGTAGTACCTTTTTGTCAAATGTTGGTGGCATAAAAATTTCTAACCAAGGCTGACACATTTTTTCAAATGTAGGAATTGTGTTTGTTTCAAGAGCTATCAATTTAGCATGGGCCATAGTATTGTTCATTCTATTCACTGCTTCATTAATTACCAATGCCGGAGATCTCTAAGCTTTCGCTAGTGTTTCTTTAGCTGCTATAAAGAGCTGAACCATCAATTTAAATTGAGAGTGTGTTAAAAATTCTGGTTTCAGATTGAGTAGAGCCATTGTAGGGTCAAGAGGAATTTTTATTTTAAACAATTTGGATGTGATGTTAAATATTCCCTTCCAATAGGTTTGAGCTTTGGGGCATACCCACCAGATATGAAAGTATGTGCCTAAATCCAAACAACCACGGTAACATTGTGCGGAAAAATTCTGTGTATATTTAGCTATCCTGACTGGTACAAGGTACCATCTTGTTAACACTTTATAGTTACCCTCTACCGCCAGTACATTGGGGGAGGCTGTTTTAGTTACCGACCAGATTTGATTCCAGTCTGCATTTTCTAATATTCATTCCAGGTCCATCTCCCATTTCTGTACATAAGATGGTTTTTCTGAGTTGGGTTGGACTAGTATCTGAGAGTATAGGTGGGTTATTGTGCCCCTAGTATGTGGATCATTCCTACAGATAGTTTCAAAACTAGTTGATCGATTTAGGGGGGTGTCAGTAACTAGGAAAGGTCTGAAATTTTTTTTAATTTGGAGATACCTAAATAACTCTGATTGAGACAAGCCATAAGTTTCACAGAGTGTCGGAAAGGGGATAAAGGATGAAGAATTTATGAATTTATGCATAGTCAGGATATCTATAGATACCTATTCTCTGAAAGATTTAGGAGAGATCCATGCAGGGTAGAAAGCTGGGTTTTTATAGAATGAAAGTAGAGGATTGTGTAAGGATTGCAGGTGATTTCCAACTTTAAATCTATCGCAAAGAGAAACATAGTGTTTAGTAATAGGGTTTCGTAGCTCTCTACAATCTATTGGAGAGATCCAAAGTAGGTTGGATATTTATATAGGGTCACAATCTGCTGCCTCAATAATTACCCATAAAGGAATTTCTTGACGTGCGTGCTATTTAGTAAGACTAACCAAATGCGCTGCCCTATATTAATATGCAAAATTAGGACAACTTAAACCTCTGTTTATTTTGGGAAGAAATAGCGTGTGTTGTTGTATACGTGGTTTAGAAGTACCCCATAAAAATGACATTGTTCTTTTCTGTACAAGTCTCAAGAAATAAGCAGAGATCGGGATTGGTAAGACTCTGAATAAGTATAATAATTTAGGTAGTATGGTCATTTTGATGGCGTTTATTCTTCTGAAACACGATAACGGGAGGTGGGACCAAGATTTCATCAGATTCAATATAGTTTTCAAAATTTATGGGTGATTAACTGAGAAAAGATCTGATAAAGATGCAGAGAAATTGATCCCTAAATATGGGATTGACTTTTCTGTCCAAGTGACCCTGTTTTGCTGAATTTAGTTCCATGTTTGAAAGGGATGTGTTTAAAGCTAAACATTTTTTAGGGTTAATGGAAAGGCCAGAACAAAGAGCAAATTTATTGAGGATTGGAATGAGGTTGGGGCCCGAAACCTGTGGGGAAGAGAGAAATAACAGGATAACATCCACAAACAGGCAGAGTTTGTGTTGGTAACTGCCTAATTCAATTCCTGTTATAGTAGGGTCTGATCTTATGAATTGAGCAAGTGGTTCTGTTAGAAGGGCAAATAATAGGGGAGAAAGTGGACATCCCTGTCGCGTACCTCTTTCTATGCCAAAGGAGTCAGATTTATAACCTGCATATTTGACATATGCTTGTGGTTTGTTATACAATGCCATGATCCAGTTTATAAAGTTAGGACCAAAACCCCATTTTTGTAAGGTATAGTGCAAATAGAGCCAGGGAATGGAATCAAAGGTTTTCTTGATATCCAATGAGAGAAAGCAAGCGGGAATGCGACGTGATTTTGCAATATGTGCTAAAAGGACTGCTCTGCGCACATTATCTCCTGCTTGACGTTTAGGCATAAAGCCAACCTGGTCACGATGAAGTAGTGTGCAAATAACCTTATTAAGACGAGATGCTAATATTTTTGTTAGAATTTTAATATCAATATTTAACATGGAGATGGGACGGTAATTAGAGCATGAAGTATCATCTGAATGAGGCTTCGGAATCATACAAATAATTGCCATTAAAGATTCTTGTCTAAAAGATTTATTTTCTAATATATTATTAAATGCTTCTGCCAGCACAGGGGAGATAATGTCTGCAAAGGTGTGATAATATAGAGCTGAATATCCATCAGGGCCTGTCTTTTATTTATTCTTAATTCTTTAATGGCTGCTAATACATCCTCCACAGTTATATGTTCATCTAGTTGAGTGTTATGAGAAGAAGATATTTGGGGTAGATTTATGCGCAAGAAGAAGGAATCAACTTCGTTAGAGTTAAACGTATTTGTTTCCGAGTAAAGGGTGGTTAAGTTAGAACCAAATTTCTGAACGATTTTAAGAAGGTTACTAGTGTAAATATATGACCAATACGGCTGAACGTTTGATGTGGGTACAAGAAAGTGTGTTTCCTTTTTGTTGGATTAATTTGAATTTAGAGAGGAGCTGAGAGAGAAACTGTTTAGTTTGGTTTCGGAAAGGAGTAAAGGGGGTTTTATCCAAAAATGGGAGGAGGACCTGATTGTAATCCCCACACACAATAAGTGATCCCATTCTATGTCAATTAACAATGTTAAAAAGGTGTGATAAGAAAGGTATAGGCTTTTTATTAGGTGCATAATAAGAGACAACAGTTATTGCTGTGTCCAAAATATATCCTGTAAGTATCAAGTAACGTCCTTCCGGATCTTTGATTTCAGCCTGTATTGTAAATGCAGTGGAGCGATGGAAAGCTACAAGAGTTCCACATTGTTTAGTATCAGCTGAAGCTGTGAATACTTGTGGGTATGAGGAGCTAAAAAGTTTGGGTGTTGAGTTGTTCATGAAGTGAGTTTCTTGTAAACACACAATGTGTGCTTTCTTGGCCTGGAACGAATGGAAAGCTTTTGTACGGAATGTTTAGACCCTGAAACATTCAGGGATAATAAATTTAATGGTGCCAGAGTAGCTGAACCAGTAAGCTATCCTTACCAATAATCCCGAAGTGGTGACTCCTCGACCAAACACTCGCGGATAAAGAGAGGAATAAGAGAAAGAAAGGTCCAGGGTGATCTAGAGTGGGTAAGAAATAAAAAACATAAAAGCATATGAATAAAATGAAAGTACTGAGGGATTCAAAGTTTACTCGTGATGGAGGAAAAGACCCTTCATCAGGGAATAAGTGGCCTACATCGAATCCCAACATATTGTATGTGGGAACCCAATGAAAGCACATTGAAGCACACGGGACACCCGCCTCAAAAAACAGTAAAAAAAATGAACATCACAACGATGTATGTTTGTAAGCCCTAACGGTATTTTGTTAATACCATCTATAATCTGAATGTATATTTCCGAGAAGCATAAATTATTAAGAGGTAAAATTATCAAGCAAAAGTTATTGAATAAAGTTTCCTAATATGGGTGAATAACGAGGGAAAGTCTAAACTATAAGATCAAATCTGCCCAAAAACTCTGAGTTATATGGTCAATGTATACTAATAAGAACCCTTAAAAAAATGGACTTGCCTATGGTGACTGGGTATCAGTGTTAGTTTGCGATCACTCCAATAGAAACAGCAA